>NC_054506.1:2497999-2544011 GCF_017639515.1 Carcharodon carcharias
CACCACATCTACAGTGATACCCTCATCGACCCTCTCTGTTAACTCATCAAAAACACTCCAGCAAGTTGATTAAACAGTACTTTCCCTGAACAAATCCGTGCTGGATTTCCTTAATTCTCCTGCATTTATGCTTGTGTTGATTTAATTTTCTCCTGGTAATTGTTTCCAGAAGCTTCCCCTCTGTCGAGGTTAAACTGACCGGCCTGTAGGTGCTGGGTTTATATTTTCAGCTTGTGTTGAGCAAAGGTGTAAAATTCGCAATTCTCCAGACCACTGGAATGTCCCCAGAGTTATACATTTTTAGAATTTGTGCCTATGTGTACATTGAAAAACACCAACAAATTCAACAACAACCTCAACATTGAAAAACACCAACAAATTCAACAACAACCTCAACATTGAAAAACACCAACAAATTCAACAACAACCTCAACATTGAAAAACACCAACAAATTCAACAACAACCTCAACATTGAAAAACACCAACAAATTCAACAACAACCTCATCATTGAAAAACACCAACAAGTTCAACAACAACCTCAACATTGAAAAACACCAACAAATTCAACAACAACCTCAACATTGAAAAACACCAACAAATTCAACAACAACCTCAACATTGAAAAACACCAACAATCTCAACAACAACCTCACCATTGAAAAACACCAACAAACTCAACAACAACCTCAACATTGAAGAACAGCAAAAAACTCAACAACAACCTCAACATTGAAAAACACCAACAAATTCAACAACAACCTCAACATTGAAGAACACCAAAAAACTCAACAACAACCTCAACATTGAAAAACACCAACAAATTCAACAACAACCTCAACATTGAAAAACACCAACAAATTCAACAACAACCTCAACATTGAAAAACACCAACAAATTCAACAACAACCTCAACATTGAAAAACACCAACAAATTCAACAACAACCTCATCATTGAAAAACACCAACAAGTTCAACAACAACCTCAACATTGAAAAACACCAACAAATTCAACAACAACGTCAACATTGAAAAACAACAACAAATTCAACAACAACCTCAACATTGAAAAACACCAACAAACTCCACAACAACCTCAACATTGAAAAACAACAACAAATTCAACAACAACCTCAACATTGAAAAACACCAAAAAATTCAACAACAACCTCAACATTGAAAAACACCAAAAAATTCAACAACAACCTCAACATTGAAAAACACCAACAATCTCAACAACAACCTCAACATTGAAAAACACCAACAAATTCAACAACAAACTCAACACTGAAAAACACCAACAAATTGAACAACAACCTCAACATTGAAAAACACCAACAAATTCAACAACAACCTCAACATTTAAAACACCAAAAAATTCAACAACAACCGCAAAAATGAAAAGCAGCAGCAAATTCGACAACAACAACCTCATTCAAATACACCAACAAATTCAACAACAACCTCAACATTGAAAAACACCAACAAATTCAACAACAACATCAACATTGAAAAACACCAACAAATTCAACAACAACCTCAACATTGAAAAATACCAACAAATTCAACAACAACCTCAACATTGAAAAACACCCAACAAATTCAACAACAACATCAACATTGAAAAACACCAACAAATTCAACAACAACCTCAACATTTAAAACACCAAAAAATTCAACAACAACCTCCAAACTGAAAAACAGCAGCAAATTAAACAACAACAACCTCATTGAAATACACCAACAAATTCAACAACAACCTCATTGAAATACACCAACAAATTCAACAACAACCTCAACATTGAAAAACACAAACAAATTCAACGAGAACGTCAACATTGAAAAACACCAACAAATTCAACAACAACCTCAACATTGAAAAACACCAACAAATTCAACAACAACATCAACATTGAAAAACACCAACAAATTCAACAACAAACTCAACTCTGAAAAACACCAACAAATTCAACAACAACCTGAACAGTGAAAAACACCAACAATTTCAACAACAACCTCAACATTGAAGAACACCAACAAACTCAACAACAAGCTCAACACTGAAAAACACCAACAAATTCAACAACAACCTCAACATTGAAAAACAACAACAAATTCAACAACAACCTCACCATTGAAAAACACCAACAAATTCAACAACAAACTCAACATTTAAAACACCAAAAAATTCAAGAACAACCGCAAAACTGAAAAGCAGCAGCAAATTCGACAACAACAACCTCATTCAAATACACCAACAAATTCAACAACAACCTCAACATTGAAAAACACCAACAAATTCAACAACAACCTCACCATTGAAAAACACCAACAAATTCAACAACAACCTCAACATTGAAAAACACCAACAAATTCAACAACAACCTCGACACTGAAAAACACCAACAAATTCAACAACAACCTCAACATTTAAAACACCAAAAAATTCAACAACAACCTCCAAACTGAAAAACAGCAGCAAATTAAACAACAACAACCTCATTGAAATACACCAACAAATTCAACAACAACCTCAACATTGAAAAACACAAACAAATACAACGACAACGTCAACATTGAAAAACACCAACAAATTCAACAACAACCTCAACATTGAAAAACAACAACAAATTCAACAACAACCTCAACTTTGCAAAACACCAACAAATTCAACAACAACCTCAAAATTGAAAAACAACAACAAATTCAACAACAACCTCAACATTGAGAAACACCAAAAAATTCAACAACAACCTCAACATTGAAAAACACCAACAAATTCAACAACAACCTCAACATTTAAAACACCAAAAAATTCAACAACAACCTCAAAACTGAAAAGCAGCAGCAAATTCAACAACAACAACCTTATTGAAATACAGCAACAAATTCAACAACAACCTCAACATTGAAAAACAACAACAAATTCAACAACAACCTCAACATTGAAAAACACCAAAAAATTCAACAACAAACTCAACTCTGAAAAACACCAACCAATTCAACAACAACCTGAACAGTGAAAAACACCAACAATTTCAACAACAACCTCAACATTGAAGAACACCAACAAACTCAACAACAACCTCAACATTGAAAAACAACAACAAATTCAACAACAAACTCAACACTGAAATGCAACAACAAATTCAACAACAACATCGACATTGAAAAACACCAACAAATTCAACAATAACCTCGACATTGAAAAACACCAACAAATTCAACAACAACCTCAACATTGAAAAACACAAACAAATTCGACAACAACCTCAAAACTGAAAAACACCAACAAACTCAACATCAACCTCACCATTGAAAAACAACAACAATTTCAACAACAACCTCAACATTTAAAACACCAAAAAATTCAACAACAACCTCAAAACTGAAAAACAGCAGCAAATTCAACAACAACAACCTTATTGAAATACACCAACAAATTGAACAACAACCTCAACATTGTAAAACACCAAAAAATTCAACAACAACCTCAACATTGTAAAACACCAACAAATTCAACAACAACAAACTCTTTGAAAAACACCAACAAATTCAACAACAACCTCAACATTGAAAAACACCAACACACTCAACAACAACCTCACCTTTCAAAAACACCAACAAATTTAACAACAAACTCAACATTGAAAAAAACCAAGAAATTCAACAGCAACCTCAAGATTTAAAACACCAAAAAATTGAACAACAACCTCAAAACTGAAAAGCAGCAGCAAATTCAACAACAACAACCTTATTCAAATACACCAACAAATTCAACAACAACCTCAACATTGAAAAACACCAACAAATTCATCAACAACCTCAACATTGAAAAACACCATCAAATGCAACAACAACCTCAACATTGAAAAACACCAACAAATTCAACAACAACCTCAACATTGAAAAACACCAACAAACTCAACAACAACCTCACCATTGAAAAACACCAACAAATTTAACAACAAACTCAACATTGAAAAACACCAACAAATTCAACAACAACCTCAACATTGAAAAACACAACAAATTCAACAACGACCTCAACAGTGAAAAAAACCAACAAATTCAACAACAACCTCAACATTGAAAAACACCAACAAACTGAAAAACAACCTCAATGTTGAAAAACAAAAACAAATTCAACAACAACATCAACATTGAAAAACAACAACAAATTCAACAACAAACTCAAAACTGTAAAACACCAACAAACTCAACAAAAAACTCAACATTGAAAAACAACAACAATTTCAACAACAACCTCAACATTGAAAAACACCAACAAACTCAACAACAACCTCAACATTGAAAAAACCAACAAATTCAACAACAACCTCAACATTGAAAAACACCAACAAACTCAACAACAACCTCAACATTGAAAAACACCAACAAATTCAACAACAACATCAACATTGAAAAACACCAACAAATTCAACAACAACCTCAACTCTGAAAAACACCAACCAATTCAACAACAACCTGAACAGTGAAAAACACCAACAATTTCAACAACAACCTCAAAATTGAAGAACACCAACAAACTCAACAACAACCTCAACATTGAAAAACACCAACAAATTCAACAACAAACTCAACACTGAAATGCAACAACAAATTCAACAACAACATCGACATTGAAAAACACCAACAAATTCAACAACAACCTCAACATTGAAAAACACCAACAAATTCAACAAAAACCTCAAAATTGATAAACAACAACAAATTCAACAACAACCTCAACATTGAAAAACACCAAAAAATTCAACAACAACCTCAACATTGAAAAACAACAACAAATTCAACAACAACCTCAACATTTAAAACACCAAAAAATTCAACAACAACCTCAAAACTGAAAAGCAGCGGCAAATTCAACAACAACAACCTTATTGAAATACACCAACAAATTCAACAACAACCTCAACATTGAAAAACAACAACAAATTCAACAACAACCTCAACATTGAAAAACACCAACAAATTCAACAACAACCGCAACATTGAAAAACACCAACAAATTCAACAACAACCTCAACATTGAAAAACACCAAAAAATTCAACAACAAACTCAACTCTGAAAAACACCAACCAATTCAACAACAACCTGAACAGTGAAAAACACCAACAATTTCAACAACAACCTCAACATTGAAAAACACCAACAAATTCAACAACAAACTCAACACTGAAATGCAACAACAAATTCAACAACAACATCGACATTGAAAAAGACCAACAAATTCAACAACAACCTCGACATTGAAAAACACCAACAAATTAAACAACAACCTCACCATTGAAAAACACCAACAAATTCAACAACAACCTCAACATTGAAAAAAAACAACAAATTCAACAACAACCTCAACATTTAAAACACCAAAAAATTCAACAGCAACCTCAAAACTGAAAAGCAGCAGCAAATTCAACAACAACCTTATTGAAATACACCAACAAATTCAACAACAACCTCAACATTGAAAAACAACAACAAATTCAACAACAACCTCAACATTGAAAAACACCAACAAATTCAACAACAACCTCAACATTGAAAAACACCAACAAATTCAACAACAATCTGAACATTGAAAAACACCAAAAAATTCAACAACAAACTCAACTCTGAAAAACACCAACCAATTCAACAACAACCTGAACAGTGAAAAACACCAACAAATTCAACAACAACCTCAACATTTAAAACACCAAAAAATTCAACAACAAACTCAACACTGAAATGCAACAACAAATTCAACAACAACCTCAACATTGAAAAACACCAACAAATTCAACAACAACCTCCACATTGAAAAACACCAACAAATTAAACAACAACCTCAACATCGAAAAACACCAACAAATTCAACAACAACCTCAACATTGAAAAACACCAACAAATTCAACAACAACCTCAACATTGAAAAACACCAACAAATTCAACAACAACCTCAAAACTGAAAAACACCAACAAACTCAACATCAACCTCACCATTGAAAAACACCAACAAATTGAACAACAACCTCAACATTAAAAACACCAACAAATTCAACAACAACCTCAACATTGAAAAACACCAACAAACTCAACAACAACCTCAACATTGAAAAACACCAACAAATTCAACAACAACATCAACATTGAAAAACACCAACAAATTCAACAACAACCTCAACATTGAAAAACACCAAAAAATTCAACAACAAACTCAACTCTGAAAAACACCAACAAATTCAACAACAACCTGAACAGTGAAAAACACCAACAATTTCAACAACAACCTCAAAATTGAAGAACACCAACAAACTCAACAACAACCTCAACATTGAAAAACACCAACAAATTCAACAACAACCTCAACATTGAAAAACACCAACAAATTCAACAAAAACCTCAAAATTGAAAAACAACAACAAATTCAACAACAACCTCAACATTGAAAAACACCAAAAAATTCAACAACAACCTCAACATTGAAAAACAACAACAAATTCAACAACAACCTCAACATTTAAAACACCAAAAAATTCAACAACAACCTCAACACTGAAAAGCAGCAGCAAATTCAACAACAACCTCATTGAAATACACCAACAAATTCAACAACAACCTCAACATTGAAAAACAACAACAAATTCAACAACAACCTCAACATTGAAAAACACCAACAAATTCAACAACAACCGCAACATTGAAAAACACCAACAAATTCAACAACAATCTCAACATTGAAAAACACCAAAAAATTCAACAACAAACTCAACTCTGAAAAAGACCAACCAATTCAACAACAACCTGAACAGTGAAAAACACCAACAATTTCAACAACAACCTCAACATTGAAAAACACCATCAAATTCAACAACAAACTCAACACTGAAATGCAACAACAAATTCAACAACAACATCGACATTGAAAAAGACCAACAAATTCAACAACAACCTCGACATTGAAAAAGACCAACAAATTCAACAACAACATCGACATTGAAAAAGACCAACAAATTCAACAACAACCTCGACATTGAAAAACACCAACAAATTAAACAACAACCTCACCATTGAAAAACACCAACAAATTCAACAACAACCTCAACATTGAAAAACAACAACAAATTCAACAACAACCTCAACATTTAAAACACCAAAAAATTCAACAGCAACCTCAAAACTGAAAAGCAGCGGCAAATTCAACAACAACAACCTTATTGAAATACACCAACAAATTCAACAACAACCTCAACATTGAAAAACACCAACAAACTGAAAAACAACCTCAATGTTGAAAAACAAAAACAAATTCAACAACATCAACATTGAAAAACAACAACAAATTCAACAACAAACTCAAAACTGTAAAACACCAACAAACTCAACAACAACCTCAACATTGAAAAACAACAACAATTTCAACAACAACCTCAACATTGAAAAACACCAACAAACTCAACAACAACCTCAACATTGAAAAAACCAACAAATTCAACAAGAACATCAACATTGAAAAGCACCAACAAATTCAACAACAACCTCAACTCTGAAAAACACCAACCAATTCAACAACAACCTGAACAGTGAAAAACACCAACAATTTCAACAACAACCTCAACATTGAAGAACACCAACAAACTCAACAACAACCTCAACATTGAAAAACACCAACAAATTCAACAACAAACTCAACACTGAAATGCAACAACAAATTCAACAACAACATCGACATTGAAAAACACCAACAAATTCAACAACAACCTCAACATTGAAAAACACCAACAAATTCAACAACAACCTCAAAATTGAAAAACAACAACAAATTCAACAACAACCTCAACATTGAAAAACACCAAAAAATTCAACAACAACCTCAACATTGAAAAACAACAACAAATTCAACAACAACCTCAACATTTAAAACACCAAAAAATTCAACAACAACCTCAAAACTGAAAAGCAGCAGCAAATTCAACAACAACAACCTTATTGAAATACACCAACAAATTCAACAACAACCTCAACATTGAAAAACAACAACAAATTCAACAACAACCTCAACATTGAAAAACACCAACAAATTCAACAACAACCTCAACATTGAAAAACACCAACAAATTCAACAACAACCTCAACATTGAAAAACACCAAAAAATTCAACAACAAACTCAACTCTGAAAAACACCAACCAATTCAACAACAACCTGAACAGTGAAAAACACCAACAATTTCAACAACAACCTCAACATTGAAAAACACCATCAAATTCAACAACAAACTCAACACTGAAATGCAACAACAAATTCAACAACAACATCGACATTGAAAAAAACCAACAAATTCAACAACAACCTCGACATAGAAAAACACCAACAAATTAAACAACAACCTCACCATTGAAAAACACCAACAAATTCAACAACAACCTCAACATTGAAAAACAACAACAAATTCAACAACAACCTCAACATTTAAAACACCAAAAAATTCAACAGCAACCTCAAAACTGAAAAGCAGCGGCAAATTCAACAACAACCTTATTGAAATACACCAACAAATTCAACAACAACCTCAACATTGAAAAACAACAACAAATTCAACAACAACCTCAACATTGAAAAACACCAACAAATTCAACAACAACCGCAACATTGAAAAACACCAACAAATTCAACAACAATCTGAACATTGAAAAACACCAAAAAATTCAACAACAAACTCAACTCTGAAAAACACCAACCAATTCAACAACAACCTGAACAGTGAAAAACACCAACAAATTCAACAACAACCTCAACATTGAAAACAACAACAAATTCAACAACAAACTCAACACTGAAATGCAACAACAAATTCAACAACAACATCGACATTGAAAAAGACCAACAAATTCAACAACAACCTCCACATTGAAAAACACCAACAAATTAAACAACAACCTCACCATTGAAAAAGACCAACAAATTCAACAACAACCTCAACATTGAAAAACACCATCAAATGCAACAACAACCTCAACATTGAAAAACACCAACAAATTCAACAACAACCTCAACATTGAAAAACACCAACAAACTCAACAACAACCTCACCATTGAAAAACACCAACAAATTTAACAACAACCTCAACATTGAAAAAACCAACAAATTCAACAACAACCTCAACATTGAAAAACACCAACAAACTCAACAACAACCTCAACATTGAAAAACACCAACAAATTCAACAACAACATCAACATTGAAAAACACCAACAAATTCAACAACAACCTCAACATTGAAAAACACCAAAAAATTCAACAACAAACTCAACTCTGAAAAACACCAACAAATTCAACAACAACCTGAACAGTGAAAAACACCAACAATTTCAACAACAACCTCAACATTGTAGAACACCAACAAACTCAACAACAACCTCAACATTGAAAAACACCAACAAATTCAACAACAACCTCAACATTGAAAAACACCAACAAATTCAACAACAACCTCAAAATTGAAAAACAACAACAAATTCAACAACAACCTCAACATTGAAAAACACCAAAAAATTCAACAACAACCTCAACATTGAAAAACAACAACAAATTCAACAACAACCTCAACATTTAAAACACCAAAAAATTCAACAACAACCTCAAAACTGAAAAGCAGCGGCAAATTCAACAACAACAACCTTACTGAAATACACCAACAAATTCAACAACAACCTCAACATTGAAAAACAACAACACATTCAACAACAACCTCAACATTGAAAAACACCAACAAATTCAACAACAACCGCAACATTGAAAAACACCAACAAATTCAACAACAATCTCAACATTGAAAAACACCAAAAAATTCAACAACAAACTCAACTCTGAAAAAGACCAACCAATTCAACAACAACCTGAACAGTGAAAAACACCAACAATTTCAACAACAACCTCAACATTGAAAAACACCATCAAATTCAACAACAAACTCAACACTGAAATGCAACAACAAATTCAACAACAACATCGACATTGAAAAAGACCAACAAATTCAACAACAACCTCGACATTGAAAAAGACCAACAAATTCAACAACAACATCGACATTGAAAAAGACCAACAAATTCAACAACAACCTCGACATTGAAAAACACCAACAAATTAAACAACAACCTCACCATTGAAAAACACCAACAAATTCAACAACAACCTCAACATTGAAAAACAACAACAAATTCAACAACAACCTCAACATTTAAAACACCAAAAAATTCAACAGCAACCTCAAAACTGAAAAGCAGCGGCAAATTCAACAACAACAACCTTATTGAAATACACCAACAAATTCAACAACAACCTCAACATTGAAAAACACCAACAAACTGAAAAACAACCTCAATGTTGAAAAACAAAAACAAATTCAACAACAACATCAACATTGAAAAACAACAACAAATTCAACAACAAACTCAAAACTGTAAAACACCAACAAACTCAACAACAACCTCAACATTGAAAAACAACAACAATTTCAACAACAACCTCAACATTGAAAAACACCAACAAACTCAACAACAACCTCAACATTGAAAAAACCAACAAATTCAACAAGAACATCAACATTGAAAAACACCAACAAATTCAACAACAACCTCAACTCTGAAAAACACCAACCAATTCAACAACAACCTGAACAGTGAAAAACACCAACAATTTCAACAACAACCTCAAAATTGAAGAACACCAACAAACTCAACAACAACCTCAACATTGAAAAACACCAACAAATTCAACAACAAACTCAACACTGAAATGCAACAACAAATTCAACAACAACATCGACATTGAAAAACACCAACAAATTCAACAACAACCTCAACATTGAAAAACACCAACAAATTCAACAAAAACCTCAAAATTGAAAAACAACAACAAATTCAACAACAACCTCAACATTGAAAAACACCAAAAAATTCAACAACAACCTCAACATTGAAAAACAACAACAAATTCAACAACAACCTCAACATTTAAAACACCAAAAAATTCAACAACAACCTCAAAACTGAAAAGCAGCGGCAAATTCAACAACAACAACCTTATTGAAATACACCAACAAATTCAACAACAACCTCAACATTGAAAAACAACAACAAATTCAACAACAACCTCAACATTGAAAAACACCAACAAATTCAACAACAACCGCAACATTGAAAAACACCAACAAATTCAACAACAATCTCAACATTGAAAAACACCAAAAAATTCAACAACAAACTCAACTCTGAAAAACACCAACCAATTCAACAACAACCTGAACAGTGTAAAACACCAACAATTTCAACAACAACCTCAACATTGAAAAACACCATCAAATTCAACAACAAACTCAACACTGAAATGCAACAACAAATTCAACAACAACATCGACATTGAAAAAGACCAACAAATTCAACAACAACCTCGACATAGAAAAACACCAACAAATTAAACAACAACCTCACCATTGAAAAACACCAACAAATTCAACAACAACCTCAACATTGAAAAACAACAACAAATTCAACAACAACCTCAACATTTAAAACACCAAAAAATTCAACAGCAACCTCAAAACTGAAAAGCAGCGGCAAATTCAACAACAACAACCTTATTGAAATACACCAACAAATTCAACAACAACCTCAACATTGAAAAACAACAACAAATTCAACAACAACCTCAACATTGATAAACACCAAGACACTCAACAACAACCTCACCTTTCAAAAACACCAACAAATTTAACAACAAACTCAACATTGAAAAAAACCAACAAATTCAACAGCAACCTCAACATTTAAAACACCAAAAAATTCAACAACAACCTCAAAACTGAAAAGCAGCAGCAAATTCAACAACAACAACCTTATTGAAATACACCAACAAATTCAACAACAACCTCAACATTGAAAAACACCAACAAATTCATCAACAACCTCAACATTGAAAAACACCATCAAATGCAACAACAACCTCAACATTGAAAAACACCAACAAATTCAACAACAACCTCAACATTGAAAAACACCAACAAACTCAACAACAACCTCACCATTGAAAAACACCAACAAATTTAACAACAACCTCAACATTGAAAAAACCAACAAATTCAACAACAACCTCAACATTGAAAAACACCAACAAACTCAACAACAACCTCAACATTGAAAAACACCAACAAATTCAACAACAACATCAACATTGAAAAACACCAACAAATTCAACAACAACCTCAACATTGAAAAACACCAAAAAATTCAACAACAAACTCAACTCTGAAAAACACCAACAAATTCAACAACAACCTGAACAGTGAAAAACACCAACAATTTCAACAACAACCTCAAAATTGAAGAACACCAACAAACTCAACAACAACCTCAACATTGAAAAACACCAACAAATTCAACAACAACCTCAACATTGAAAAACACCAACAAATTCAACAAAAACCTCAAAATTGAAAAACAACAACAAATTCAACAACAACCTCAACATTGAAAAACACCAAAAAATTCAACAACAACCTCAACATTGAAAAACAACAACAAATTCAACAACAACCTCAACATTTAAAACACCAAAAAATTCAACAACAACCTCAAAACTGAAAAGCAGCGGCAAATTCAACAACAACAACCTTATTGAAATACACCAACAAATTCAACAACAACCTCAACATTGAAAAACAACAACAAATTCAACAACAACCTCAACATTGAAAAACACCAACAAATTCAACAACAACCGCAACATTGAAAAACACCAACAAATTCAACAACAATCTCAACATTGAAAAACACGAAAAAATTCAACAACAAACTCAACTCTGAAAAACACCAACCAATTCAACAACAACCTGAACAGTGTAAAACACCAACAATTCAACAACAACCTCAACATTGAAAAACACCATCAAATTCAACAACAAACTCAACACTGAAATGCAACAACAAATTCAACAACAACATCGACATTGAAAAAGACCAACAAATTCAACAACAACCTCGACATAGAAAAACACCAACAAATTAAACAACAACCTCACCATTGAAAAACACCAACAAATTCAACAACAACCTCAACATTGAAAAATAACAACAAATTCAACAACAACCTCAACATTTAAAACACCAAAAAATTCAACAGCAACCTCAAAACTGAAAAGCAGCGGCAAATTCAACAACAACAACCTTAATGAAATACACCAACAAATTCAACAACAACCTCAACATTGAAAAAACAACAACAAATTCAACAACAACCTCAACATTGAAAAACACCAAGACACTCAACAACAACCTCACCTTTCAAAAGAACCAACAAATTTAACAACAAACTCAACATTGAAAAAAACCAACAAATTCAACAGCAACCTCAACATTGAAAAACACCAAAAAATTCAACAACAACCTCAAAACTGAAAAGCAGCAGCAAATTCAACAACAACAACCTTATTGAAATACACCAACAAATTCAACAACAACCTCAACATTGAAAAACACCAACAAATTCATCAACAACCTCAACATTGAAAAACACCATCAAATGCAACAACAACCTCAACATTGAAAAACACCAACAAATTCAACAACAACCTCAACATTGAAAAACACCAACAAACTCAACAACAACCTCACCATTGAAAAACACCAACAAATTTAACAACAACCTCAACATTGAAAAAACCAAAAAATTCAACAACAACCTCAACATTGAAAAACACCAACAAACTCAACAACAACCTCAACATTGAAAAACACCAACAAATTCAACAACAACATCAACATTGAAAAACACCAACAAATTCAACAACAACCTCAACATTGAAAACACCAAAAAATTCAACAACAAACTCAACTCTGAAAAACACCAACAAATTCAACAACAACCTGAACAGTGAAAAACACCAACAATTTCAACAACAACCTCAACATTGAAGAACACCAACAAACTCAACAACAACCTCAACATTGAAAAACACCAACAAATTCAACAACAACCTCAACATTGAAAAACACCAACAAATTCAACAACAACCTCAAAATTGAAAAACAACAACAAATTCAACAACAAACTCAACATTGAAAAACACCAAAAAATTCAACAACAACCTCAACATTGAAAAACAACAACAAATTCAACAACAACCTCAACATTTAAAACACCAAAAAATTCAACAACAACCTCAAAACTGAAAAGCAGCAGCAAATTCAACAACAACAACCTTATTGAAATACACCAACAAATTCAACAACAACCTCAACATTGAAAAACAACAACAAATTCAACAACAACCTCAACATTGAAAAACACCAACAAATTCAACAACAACCGCAACATTGAAAAACACCAACAAATTCAACAACAACCTCAACATTGAAAAACACCAAAAATTCAACAACAAACTCAACTCTGAAAAACACCAACCAATTCAACATCAACCTCAACATTGAAAAACACCAACAAATTCAACAACAACCTCAACATTGAAAAACACCAACAAATTCAACAACAACCGCGACATTGAAAACACCAACAAATTCAACAACAACCTCACATTGAAAAACACCAACAAATTCAACAACAACCTCAACATTGAAAAACACCAACAAATTTCACAACAACCTCAACACTGAAAAACACCAACAAATTCAACAACAACCTCAACATTGAAAAACAACAACAAATTCAACAACAACCTCAACATTGAAAACACCAAAAAATTCAACAACAACCTCAACACTGAAAAGCAACAACAAATTCAACAACAACCTCAACATTGAAATACACCAACAAATTCAACAACAACCTCAACATTGAAAAACACCAACAAATTCAACAACAACCTCAACAATGAAAAACACCAACAAATTCAACAACAACCTCAACATTGAAAAACACCAACAAATTCAACAACAACCTCAACATTGAAAAACACCAAAAAATTCAACAACAAACTCAACATTGAAAAACACCAACAAATTCAACAACAACCTGAACAGTGAAAAACACCAACAATTTCAACAACAACCTCAACATTGAAAACAACAACAAATTCAACAACAAACTCAACACTGAAATGCAACAACAAATTCAACAACAACATCGACATTGAAAAAGACCAACAAATTCAACAACAACCTCGACATTGAAAAACACCAACAAATTAAACAACAACCAGAAAATTGAAAAACACCAACAAATTCAACAACAACCTCGACACTGAAAAACACCAACAAATTCAACAACAACATCAACATTGAAAAACACCAACAAATTCAACAACAACCTCAACATTGGAAAACACCAAAAAATTCAACAACAACCTCAACATTGTAAAACACCAACAAATTCAACAACAACAAACTCTTTGAAAAACACCAACAAATTCAACAACAACCTCAACATTGAAAAACACCAACACACTCAACAACAACCTCACCTTTCAAAAACACCAACAAATTTAACAACAAACTCAACATTGAAAAAACACCAACAAATTCAACAACAACCTCAACATTTAAAACACCAAAAAATTCAACAACAACCTCAACACTGAAAAGCAGCAGCAAATTCAACAACAACCTAATTGAAATACACCAACAAATTCAACAACAACCTCAACATTGAAAAACACCAACAAATTCAACAACAACCTCAACATTGAAAAACACCAACAAATTCAACAACAACCTCAACATTGAAAAACACCAACAAATTCAACAACAACCTCAACATTGAAAAACACCAACAAATTCAACAACAACCTCAACATTGAAAAACACCAACAAATTCAACAACAACCTCAACATTGAAAAACACCAACAAATTCAACAACAACCTCAACATTGAAAAACACCAACAAATTCAACAACAACCTCAACATTGAAAAACACCAACAAATTCAACAACAACCTCAACATTGAAAAACACCAACAAATTCAACAAAAACCTCAAAATTGAAAAACAACAACAAATTCAACAACAACCTCAACATTGAAAAACACCAAAAAATTCAACAACAACCTCAACATTGAAAAACAACAACAAATTCAACAACAACCTCAACATTTAAAACACCAAAAAATTCAACAACAACCTCAAAACTGAAAAGCAGCGACAAATTCAACAACAACAACCTTATTGAAATACACCAACAAATTCAACAACAACCTCAACATTGAAAAACACCAACAAATTCAACAACAACCTCAACATTGAAAAACACCAACAAATTCAACAACAACCGCAACATTGAAAAACACCAACAAATTCAACAACAATCTCAACATTGAAAAACACCAAAAAATTCAACAACAAACTCAACTCTGAAAAACACCAACCAATTCAACAACAACCTGAACAGTGTAAAACACCAACAATTTCAACAACAACCTCAACATTGAAAAACACCATCAAATTCAACAACAAACTCAACACTGAAATGCAACAACAAATTCAACAACAACATCGACATTGAAAAACACCAACAAATTCAACAACAACCTCGACATAGAAAAACACCAACAAAATCAAGAACCGCAACATTGAAAACCACCAACAAATTCAACAACAACCTCAACATTGAAAAACAACAACAAATTCAACAACAACCTCAACATTGAAAAACACCAACAAATTCAACAACAACCTCAAAACTGAAAAGCAGCAGCAAATTCAACAACAACATCAACATTGAAATACACCAACAAATTCAACAACAACCTCAACATTGAAAAACAACAACAAATTCAACAACAACCTCAACATTGAAAAACACCAACAAATTCAACAACAACCGCAACATTGAAAAACACCAACAAATCCAAAAGCAACCTCAACAATGAAAACAGCAAAAAATTCAACAACAAACTCAACATTGAAAAACACCAACAAATTCAACAACAACCTCAACAAGGAAAAACACCAACAAATTCAACAACAACCTCAACATTGAAAAACAACAACAAATTCAACAACAAACTCAACACTGAAATGCAACAACAAATTCAACAACAACATCGACATTGAAAAAGACCAACAAATTCAACAACAACCTCGACATTGAAAAACACCAACAAATTAAACAACAACCTCAACATTGAAAAACACCAACAAATTCAACAACAACCTCGACACTGAAAAACACCAACAAATTCAACAACAACATCAACATTTAAAACACCAAAAAATTCAACAACAACCTCAACATTGTAAAACACCAACAAATTCAACAACAACAAACTCTTTGAAAAACACCAACAAATTCAACAACAACCTCAACATTGAAAAACACCAACACACTCAACAACAACCTCACCTTTCAAAAACACCAACAAATTTAACAACAAACTCAACATTGAAAAAAACCAACAAATTCAACAGCAACCTCAACATTTAAAACACCAAAAAATTCAACAACAACCTCAAAACTGAAAAGCAGCAGCAAATTCAACAACAACAACCTTATTGAAATACACCAACAAATTCAACAACAACCTCAACATTGAAAAACACCAACAAATTCATCAACAACCTCAACATTGAAAAACACCAACAAATGCAACAACAACCTCAACATTGAAAAACACCAACAAATTCAACAACAACCTCAACATTGAAAAACACCAACAAACTCAACAACAACCTCACCATTGAAAAACACCAACAAATTTAACAACAACCTCAACATTGTAAAACACCAACAAATTCAACAACAACAAACTCTTTGAAAAACACCAACAAATTCAACAACAACCTCAACATTGAAAAACACCAACACACTCAACAACAACCTCACCTTTCAAAAACACCAACAAATTAACAACAAACTCAACATTGAAAAAAACCAACAAATTCAACAGCAACCTCAACATTTAAAACACCAAAAAATTCAACAACAACCTCAAAACTGAAAAGCAGCAGCAAATTCAACAACAACCTTATTGAAATACACCAACAAATTCAACAACAACCTCAACATTGAAAAAACACCAACAAATTCAACAACAACCTCAACATTGAAAAACACCAACAAATTCAACAACAACCTCAACATTGAAAAACACCAACAAATTCAACAACAACCTCAACATTGAAAAACACCAAAAAACTCAACAACAACCTCACCATTGAAAAACACCAACAAATTTAACAACAACCTCAACATTGAAAAAACCAACAAATTCAACAACAACCTCAACATTGAAAAACACCAACAAACTCAACAACAACCTCAACATTGAAAAACACCAACAAATTCAACAACAACATCAACATTGAAAAACACCAACAAATTCAACAACAACCTCAAAATTGAAAAACAACAACAAATTCAACAACAACCTCAACATTGAAAAACACCAACAAATTCAACAACAACCTCAACATTGAAAAACAACAACAAATTCAACAACAACCTCAACATTTAAAACACCAAAAAATTCAACAACAACCTCAAAACTGAAAAGCAGCGACAAATTCAACAACAACAACCTTATTGAAATACACCAACAAATTCAACAACAACCTCAACATTGAAAAACAACAACAAATTCAACAACAACCTCAACATTGAAAAACACCAACAAATTCAACAACAACCGCAACATTGAAAAACACCAACAAATTCAACAACAATCTCAACATTGAAAAACACCAAAAAATTCAACAACAAACTCAACTCTGAAAAACACCAACCAATTCAACAACAACCTGAACAGTGAAAAACACCAACAATTTCAACAACAACCTCAACATTGAAAAACACCAACAAATTCAACAACAAACTCAACACTGAAATGCAACAACAAATTCAACAACAACATCGACATTGAAAAACACCAACAAATTCAACAACAACCTCGACATTGAAAAACACCAACAAATTAAACAACAACCTCAACAATGCAAAACACCAACAAATTCAACAACAACCTCAACATTGAAAAACAACAACAAATTCAACAACAACCTCAACATTTAAAACACCAAAAAATTCAACAACAACCTCAAAACTGAAAAGCAGCAGCAAATTCAACAACAACAACCTTATTGAAATACACCAACAAATTCAACAACAACCTCAACATTGAAAAACACAAACAAATTCAACAACAACCTCAACATTGAAAAACACCAACAAATTCAACAACAACCGCAACATTGAAAAACACCAACAAATTCAACAACAACCTCAACATTGAAAAACACCAAAAAATTCAACAACAACCTCAACATTGAAAAACACCAACAAATTCAACAACAACCTGAACAGTGAAAAACACCAACAATTTCAACAACAACCTCAACATTGAAAAACAACAACAAATTCAACAACAAACTCAACATTGAAAACAAGAACAAATTCAACAACAACATCGACATTGAAAAACACCAACAAATTCAACAACAACCTCGACATTGAAAAACACCAACAAATTAAACAACAACCTCAACATTGAAAAACACCAACAAATTCAACAACAACCTCGACACTGAAAAACACCAACAAATTCAACAACAACCTCAACATTGAAAACACCAAAAAATTCAACAACAACCTCAACATTGAAAAACACCAACAAATTCAACAACAACATCAACATTGAAAAACACCAACAAATTCAACAACAACCTCAACATTGAAAAACACCAACAAACTCAACAAAAAACCTCACATTGAAAAGGACCAACAAATTCCAAAACAACCTCAACATTGAAAAAACCAACAAATTCAACAACAACCTCAACATTTAAAACACCAAAAAATTCAACAACAACCTCAAAACTGAAAAGCAGCAGCAAATTCAACAACAACAACCTTATTGAAATACACCAACAAATTCAACAACAACCTCAACATTGAAAAACACCAACAAATTCAACAACAACCTCAACATTGAAAAACACCAACAAATTCAACAACAACCTCAACATTGAAAAACACCAACAAATTCAACAACAACTGCAACATTGAAAAACACCAACAAATCCAACAACAACCTCACCATGAAAAACACCAACAAATTTAACAACAACCTCAACATTGAAAAAACCAACAAATTCAACAACAACCTCAACATTGAAAAACACCAACAAACTCAACAACAACCTCAACATTGAAAAACACCAACAAATTCAACAACAACATCAACATTGAAAAACACCAACAAATTCAACAACAACCTCAACATTGAAAAACACCAAAAAATTCAACAACAAACTCAACTCTGAAAAACACCAACAAATTCAACAACAACCTGAACAGTGAAAAACACCAACAATTTCAACAACAACCTCAAAATTGAAGAACACCAACAAACTCAACAAGAACCTCAACATTGAAAACACCAACAAATTCAAAGACAACCTCAACATTGAAAAAACCAACAAATTCAAGAAAACCTTAACATTGAAAAACAACAACAAATTCAACAACAACCTCGACATTGAAAAACACCAAAAAATTCAACAACAACCTCAACATTGAAAAACACCAACAAATTCAACAACAACCTCAACATTGAAAAACACCAACAAATTCAACAACAACCTCAACATTGAAAAACACCACAAATTCAACAACAACCTCAACATTGAAATACACCAACAAATTCAACAATAACCTCCACGTTGAAAAACACCAACAAATTCAACAACAACCTCAACATTGAAAAACACCAACAAATTCAACAACAACCTCAACATTGAAAAACACCAACAAATTCAACAACAACCTCAACATTGAAAAACACCAACAAATACAACAACACCAACATTGAAAACACCAACAAATTCAACAACAACCTCAACATTGAAAAACACCAACAAATTCAACAACAACCTCAACATTGAAAAACACCAACAAATTCAACAACAACCTCAACATTGAAAATCACCAACAATTCAACAACAACCTCAACATTGAAAACACCAACAAATTCAACAACAACCTCGACATTGAAAAACACCAACAAATTCAACAACAACCTCAACATTGAAAAACACCAACAAATTCAACAACAACCTCAACATTGAAAAACACCAACAAATTCAACAACAACCTCAACATTGAAAAACACCAACAAATTCAACAACAACCTCAACATTGAAAAACACCAACAAATTCAACAACAACCTCAACATTGAAAAACACCAACAAATTCAACAACAACCTCAACATTGAAAACACCAACAAATTCAACAACAACCTCAACATTGAAAAACACCAACAAATTCAACAACAACCTCAACATTGAAAAACACCAACAAATTCAACAACAACCTCAACATTGAAAAACACAAACAAATTCAACAACAACCTCAACATTGAAAAACACCAACAAATTCAACAACAACCTCAACATTGAAAAACACCAACAAATTCAACAACAACCTCAACATTGAAAAACACCAACAAATTCAACAACAACCTCAACATTGAAAAACACCAACAAATTCAACAACAACCTCAACATTGAAAACACCAACAAATTCAACAACAACCTCAACATTGAAAAACACCAACAAATTCAACAACAACCTCAACATTGAAAAACACCAACAAATTCAACAACAACCTCAACATTGAAAAACACCAACAAATTCAACAACAACCTCAACATTGAAAAACACCAACAATTCAACAACAACCTCAACATTGAAAAACACCAACAAATTCAACAACAACCTCAACATTGAAAAACACCAACAAATTCAACAACAACCTCAACATTGAAAAACACCAACAAATTCAACAACAAACTCAACATTGAAAAACACCAACAAATTCAACAACAACCTCAACATTGAAAAACACCAACAAATTCAACAACAACCTCAACATTGAAAAACACCAACAAATTCAACAACAACCTCAACATTGAAAAACACCAACAAATTCAACAACAACCTCAACTTTGAAAAACACCAACAAATTCAACAACAACCTCAACATTGAAAAACACCAACAAATTCAACAACAACCTCAACATTGAAAAACACCAACAAATTCAACAACAACCTCAACATTGAAAAACACCAACAAATTCAACAACAACCTCAACTTTGAAAAACACCAACAAATTCAACAACAACCTCAACATTGAAAAACACCAACAAATTCAACAACAACCTCAACATTGAAAAACACCAACAAATTCAACAACAACCTCAACATTGAAAAACACCAACAAATTCAACAACAACCTCAACATTGAAAAACACCAACAAATTCAACAACAACCTCAACATTGAAAACACCAACAAATTCAACAACAACCTCAACATTGAAAAACACCAACAAATTCAACAACAACCTCAACATTGAAAAACACCAACAAATTCAACAACAACCTCAACATTGAAAAACACCAACAAATTCAACAACAACCTCAACATTGAAAACACCAACAAATTCAACAACAACCTCAACATTGAAAAACACCAACAAATTCAACAACAACCTCAACATTGAAAAACACCAACAAATTCAACAACAACCTCAACATTGAAAAACACCAACAAATTCAACAACAACCTCAACATTGAAAAACACCAACAAATTCAACAACAACCTCAACATTGAAAAACACCAACAAATTCAACAACAACCTCAACATTGAAAAACACCAACAAATTCAACAACAACCTCAACATTGAAAAACACCAACAAATTCAACAACAACCTCAACATTGAAAAACACCAACAAATTCAACAACAACCTCAACATTGAAAAACACCAACAAATTCAACAACAACCTCAACATTGAAAAACACCAACAAATTCAACAACAACCTCAACATTGAAAAACACCAACAAATTCAACAACAACCTCAACATTGAAAAACACCAACAAATTCAACAACAACCTCAACATTGAAAAACACCAACAAATTCAACAACAACCTCAACATTGAAAACACCAACAAATTCAACAACAACCTCAACATTGAAAAACACCAACAAATTCAACAACAACCTCAACATTGAAAAACACCAACAAATTCAACAACAACCTCAACATTGAAAAACACCAACAAATTCAACAACAACCTCAACATTGAAAAACACCAACAAATTCAACAACAACCTCAACATTGAAAAACACCAACAAATTCAACAACAACCTCAACATTGAAAAACACCAACAAATTCAACAACAACCTCAACATTGAAAAACACCAACAAATTCAACAACAACCTCAACATTGAAAAACACCAACAAATTCAACAACAACCTCAACATTGAAAAACACCAACAAATTCAACAACAACCTCAACATTGAAAAACACCAACAAATTCAACAACAACCTCAACATTGAAAAACACCAACAAATTCAACAACAACCTCAACATTGAAAAACACCAACAAATTCAACAACAACCTCAACATTGAAAAACACCAACAAATTCAACAACAACCTCAACATTGAAAAACACCAACAAATTCAACAACAACCTCAACATTGAAAAACACCAACAAATTCAACAACAACCTCAACATTGAAAAACACCAACAAATTCAACAACAACCTCAACATTGAAAAACACCAACAAATTCAACAACAACCTCAACATTGAAAAACACCAACAAATTCAACAACAACCTCAACATTGAAAAACACCAACAAATTCAACAACAACCTCAACATTGAAAAACACCAACAAATTCAACAACAACCTCAACATTGAAAAACACCAACAAATTCAACAACAACCTCAACATTGAAAAACACCAACAAATTCAACAACAACCTCAACATTGAAAAACACCAACAAATTCAACAACAACCTCAACATTGAAAAACACCAACAAATTCAACAACAACCTCAACATTGAAAAACACCAACAAATTCAACAACAACCTCAACATTGAAAACACCAACAAATTCAACAACAACCTCAACATTGAAAAACACCAACAAATTCAACAACAACCTCAACATTGAAAAACACCAACAAATTCAACAACAACCTCAACATTGAAAAACACCAACAAATTCAACAACAACCTCAACATTGAAAAACACCAACAAATTCAACAACAACCTCAACATTGAAAAACACCAACAAATTCAACAACAACCTCAACATTGAAAAACACCAACAAATTCAACAACAACCTCAACATTGAAAAACACCAACAAATTCAACAACAACCTCAACATTGAAAAACACCAACAAATTCAACAACAACCTCAACATTGAAAAACACCAACAAATTCAACAACAACCTCAACATTGAAAAACACCAACAAATTCAACAACAACCTCAACATTGAAAAACACCAACAAATTCAACAACAACCTCAACATTGAAAAACACCAACAAATTCAACAACAACCTCAACATTGAAAAACACCAACAAATTCAACAACAACCTCAACATTGAAAAACACCAACAAATTCAACAACAACCTCAACATTGAAAAACACCAACAAATTCAACAACAACCTCAACATTGAAAAACACCAACAAATTCAACAACAACCTCAACATTGAAAAACACCAACAAATTCAACAACAACCTCAACATTGAAAAACACCAACAAATTCAACAACAACCTCAACATTGAAAAACACCAACAAATTCAACAACAACCTCAACATTGAAAAACACCAACAAATTCAACAACAACCTCAACATTGAAAAACACCAACAAATTCAACAACAACCTCAACATTGAAAAACACCAACAAATTCAACAACAACCTCAACATTGAAAAACACCAACAAATTCAACAACAACCTCAACATTGAAAAACACCAACAAATTCAACAACAACCTCAACATTGAAAAACACCAACAAATTCAACAACAACCTCAACATTGAAAAACACCAACAAATTCAACAACAACCTCAACATTGAAAAACACCAACAAATTCAACAACAACCTCAACATTGAAAAACACCAACAAATTCAACAACAACCTCAACATTGAAAAACACCAACAAATTCAACAACAACCTCAACATTGAAAAACACCAACAAATTCAACAACAACCTCAACATTGAAAAACACCAACAAATTCAACAACAACCTCAACATTGAAAAACACCAACAAATTCAACAACAACCTCAACATTGAAAAACACCAACAAATTCAACAACAACCTCAACATTGAAAAACACCAACAAATTCAACAACAACCTCAACATTGAAAAACACCAACAAATTCAACAACAACCTCAACATTGAAAAACACCAACAAATTCAACAACAACCTCAACATTGAAAAACACCAACAAATTCAACAACAACCTCAACATTGAAAAACACCAACAAATTCAACAACAACCTCAACATTGAAAAACACCAACAAATTCAACAACAACCTCAACATTGAAAAACACCAACAAATTCAACAACAACCTCAACATTGAAAAACACCAACAAATTCAACAACAACCTCAACATTGAAAAACACCAACAAATTCAACAACAACCTCAACATTGAAAAACACCAACAAATTCAACAACAACCTCAACATTGAAAAACACCAACAAATTCAACAACAACCTCAACATTGAAAAACACCAACAAATTCAACAACAACCTCAACATTGAAAAACACCAACAAATTCAACAACAACCTCAACATTGAAAAACACCAACAAATTCAACAACAACCTCAACATTGAAAAACACCAACAAATTCAACAACAACCTCAACATTGAAAAACACCAACAAATTCAACAACAACCTCAACATTGAAAAACACCAACAAATTCAACAACAACCTCAACATTGAAAAACACCAACAAATTCAACAACAACCTCAACATTGAAAAACACCAACAAATTCAACAACAACCTCAACATTGAAAAACACCAACAAATTCAACAACAACCTCAACATTGAAAACACCAACAAATTCAACAACAACCTCAACATTGAAAAACACCAACAAATTCAACAACAACCTCAACATTGAAAAACACCAACAAATTCAACAACAACCTCAACATTGAAAAACACCAACAAATTCAACAACAACCTCAACATTGAAAAACACCAACAAATTCAACAACAACCTCAACATTGAAAAACACCAACAAATTCAACAACAACCTCAACATTGAAAAACACCAACAAATTCAACAACAACCTCAACATTGAAAAACACCAACAAATTCAACAACAACCTCAACATTGAAAAACACCAACAAATTCAACAACAACCTCAACATTGAAAAACACCAACAAATTCAACAACAACCTCAACATTGAAAAACACCAACAAATTCAACAACAACCTCAACATTGAAAAACACCAACAAATTCAACAACAACCTCAACATTGAAAAACACCAACAAATTCAACAACAACCTCAACATTGAAAAACACCAACAAATTCAACAACAACCTCAACATTGAAAAACACCAACAAATTCAACAACAACCTCAACATTGAAAAACACCAACAAATTCAACAACAACCTCAACATTGAAAAACACCAACAAATTCAACAACAACCTCAACATTGAAAAACACCAACAAATTCAACAACAACCTCAACATTGAAAAACACCAACAAATTCAACAACAACCTCAACATTGAAAAACACCAACAAATTCAACAACAACCTCAACATTGAAAAACACCAACAAATTCAACAACAACCTCAACATTGAAAAACACCAACAAATTCAACAACAACCTCAACATTGAAAAACACCAACAAATTCAACAACAACCTCAACATTGAAAAACACCAACAAATTCAACAACAACCTCAACATTGAAAAACACCAACAAATTCAACAACAACCTCAACATTGAAAAACACCAACAAATTCAACAACAACCTCAACATTGAAAACACCAACAAATTCAACAACAACCTCAACATTGAAAAACACCAACAAATTCAACAACAACCTCAACATTGAAAAACACCAACAAATTCAACAACAACCTCAACATTGAAAAACACCAACAAATTCAACAACAACCTCAACATTGAAAAACACCAACAAATTCAACAACAACCTCAACATTGAAAAACACCAACAAATTCAACAACAACCTCAACATTGAAAAACACCAACAAATTCAACAACAACCTCAACATTGAAAAACACCAACAAATTCAACAACAACCTCAACATTGAAAAACACCAACAAATTCAACAACAACCTCAACATTGAAAAACACCAACAAATTCAACAACAACCTCAACATTGAAAAACACCAACAAATTCAACAACAACCTCAACATTGAAAAACACCAACAAATTCAACAACAACCTCAACATTGAAAAACACCAACAAATTCAACAACAACCTCAACATTGAAAAACACCAACAAATTCAACAACAACCTCAACATTGAAAAACACCAACAAATTCAACAACAACCTCAACATTGAAAAACACCAACAAATTCAACAACAACCTCAACATTGAAAAACACCAACAAATTCAACAACAACCTCAACATTGAAAAACACCAACAAATTCAACAACAACCTCAACATTGAAAAACACCAACAAATTCAACAACAACCTCAACATTGAAAAACACCAACAAATTCAACAACAACCTCAACATTGAAAAACACCAACAAATTCAACAACAACCTCAACATTGAAAAACACCAACAAATTCAACAACAACCTCAACATTGAAAAACACCAACAAATTCAACAACAACCTCAACATTGAAAAACACCAACAAATTCAACAACAACCTCAACATTGAAAAACACCAACAAATTCAACAACAACCTCAACATTGAAAAACACCAACAAATTCAACAACAACCTCAACATTGAAAAACACCAACAAATTCAACAACAACCTCAACATTGAAAAACACCAACAAATTCAACAACAACCTCAACATTGAAAAACACCAACAAATTCAACAACAACCTCAACATTGAAAAACACCAACAAATTCAACAACAACCTCAACATTGAAAAACACCAACAAATTCAACAACAACCTCAACATTGAAAAACACCAACAAATTCAACAACAACCTCAACATTGAAAAACACCAACAAATTCAACAACAACCTCAACATTGAAAAACACCAACAAATTCAACAACAACCTCAACATTGAAAAACACCAACAAATTCAACAACAACCTCAACATTGAAAAACACCAACAAATTCAACAACAACCTCAACATTGAAAAACACCAACAAATTCAACAACAACCTCAACATTGAAAAACACCAACAAATTCAACAACAACCTCAACATTGAAAAACACCAACAAATTCAACAACAACCTCAACATTTAAAACACCAACAAGTTCTACAACAACCTCAAAGTTAAAAACAGCAACAAATTCAACAACAACCTCAACATTGAAATACACCAACAAATTCAACAACAACCTCAACATTGAAAAACACCAACAAATTCAACAACAGCTGCAACATTGAAAAACACCAACAAATTCAACAACAACCTCAACATTGAAAAACACCAACAAATTCAACAACAACCTCAACATTGAAAAACACCAACAAATTCAACAACAACCTCAACATTGAAAAACACCAACAAATTCAACAACAACCTCAACATTGAAAACACCAACAAATTCAACAACAACCTCAAAACTGAAAAACAGCAACAAATTCAACAACAACCTCAACATTGAAAAACACCAACAAATTCAACAACAACCTCAACATTGAAAAACACCAACAAATTCAACAACAACCTCAACATTGAAAAACACCAACAAATTCAACAACAACCTCAACATTGAAAAACACCAACAAATTCAACAACAACCTCAACATTGAAAAACACCAACAAATTCAACAACAACCTCAACATTGAAAAACACCAACAAATTCAACAACAACCTCAACATTGAAAACACCAACAAATTCAACAACAACCTCAACATTGAAAAACACCAACAAATTCAACAACAACCTCAACATTGAAAAACACCAACAAATTCAACAACAACCTCAACATTGAAAAACACCAACAAATTCAACAACAACCTCAACATTGAAAAACACCAACAAATTCAACAACAACCTCAACATTGAAAAACACCAACAAATTCAACAACAACCTCAACATTTAAAACACCAAAAAATTCAACAACAACCTCAAAACTGAAAAGCAGCAGCAAATTCAACAACAACAACCTTATTGAAATACACCAACAAATTCAACAACAACCTCAACATTGAAAAACAACAACAAATTCAACAACAACCTCAACATTGAAAACACCAACAAATTCAACAACAACCTCAACATTGAAAAACACCAACAAATTCAACAACAACCTCAACATTGAAAAACACCAACAAATTCAACAACAACCTCAACATTGAAAAACACCAACAAATTCAACAACAACATCAACATTGAAAAACACCAACAAATTCAACAACAACCTCAACATTGAAAACACCAACAAATTCAACAACAACCTCAACATTGAAAAACACCAACAAATTCAACAACAACCTCAACATTGAAAAACACCAACAAATTCAACAACAACCTCAACATTGAAAAACACCAACAAATTCAACAACAACCTCAACATTGAAAAACACCAACAAATTCAACAACAACCTCAACATTGAAAAACACCAACAAATTCAACAACAACCTCAACATTGAAAAACACCAACAAATTCAACAACAACCTCAACATTGAAAAACACCAACAAATTCAACAACAACCTCAACATTGAAAAACACCAACAAATTCAACAACAACCTCAACATTGAAAAACACCAACAAATTCAACAACAACCTCAACATTGAAAAACACCAACAAATTCAACAACAACCTCAACATTGAAAAACACCAACAAATTCAACAACAACCTCAACATTGAAAAACACCAACAAATTCAACAACAACCTCAACATTGAAAAACACCAACAAATTCAACAACAACCTCAACATTGAAAAACACCAACAAATTCAACAACAACCTCAACATTGAAAAACACCAACAAATTCAACAACAACCTCAACATTGAAAAACACCAACAAATTCAACAACAACCTCAACATTGAAAAACACCAACAAATTCAACAACAACCTCAACATTGAAAACACCAACAAATTCAACAACAACCTCAACATTGAAAAACACCAACAAATTCAACAACAACCTCAACATTGAAAAACACCAACAAATTCAACAACAACCTCAACATTGAAAAACACCAACAAATTCAACAACAACCTCAACATTGAAAAACACCAACAAATTCAACAACAACCTCAACATTGAAAAACACCAACAAATTCAACAACAACCTCAACATTGAAAAACACCAACAAATTCAACAACAACCTCAACATTGAAAAACACCAACAAATTCAACAACAACCTCAACATTGAAAAACACCAACAAATTCAACAACAACCTCAACATTGAAAAACACCAACAAATTCAACAACAACCTCAACATTGAAAAACACCAACAAATTCAACAACAACCTCAACATTGAAAAACACCAACAAATTCAACAACAACCTCAACATTGAAAAACACCAACAAATTCAACAACAACCTCAACATTGAAAAACACCAACAAATTCAACAACAACCTCAACATTGAAAAACACCAACAAATTCAACAACAACCTCAACATTGAAAAACACCAACAAATTCAACAACAACCTCAACATTGAAAAACACCAACAAATTCAACAACAACCTCAACATTGAAAAACACCAACAAATTCAACAACAACCTCAACATTGAAAAACACCAACAAATTCAACAACAACCTCAACATTGAAAAACACCAACAAATTCAACAACAACCTCAACATTGAAAAACACCAACAAATTCAACAACAACCTCAACATTGAAAAACACCAACAAATTCAACAACAACCTCAACATTGAAAAACACCAACAAATTCAACAACAACCTCAACATTGAAAAACACCAACAAATTCAACAACAACCTCAACATTGAAAAACACCAACAAATTCAACAACAACCTCAACATTGAAAAACACCAACAAATTCAACAACAACCTCAACATTGAAAAACACCAACAAATTCAACAACAACCTCAACATTGAAAAACACCAACAAATTCAACAACAACCTCAACATTGAAAAACACCAACAAATTCAACAACAACCTCAACATTGAAAAACACCAACAAATTCAACAACAACCTCAACATTGAAAAACACCAACAAATTCAACAACAACCTCAACATTGAAAAACACCAACAAATTCAACAACAACCTCAACATTGAAAAACACCAACAAATTCAACAACAACCTCAACATTGAAAAACACCAACAAATTCAACAACAACCTCAACATTGAAAAACACCAACAAATTCAACAACAACCTCAACATTGAAAAACACCAACAAATTCAACAACAACCTCAACATTGAAAAACACCAACAAATTCAACAACAACCTCAACATTGAAAAACACCAACAAATTCAACAACAACCTCAACATTGAAAAACACCAACAAATTCAACAACAACCTCAACATTGAAAAACACCAACAAATTCAACAACAACCTCAACATTGAAAAACACCAACAAATTCAACAACAACCTCAACATTGAAAAACACCAACAAATTCAACAACAACCTCAACATTGAAAAACACCAACAAATTCAACAACAACCTCAACATTGAAAAACACCAACAAATTCAACAACAACCTCAACATTGAAAAACACCAACAAATTCAACAACAACCTCAACATTGAAAAACACCAACAAATTCAACAACAACCTCAACATTGAAAAACACCAACAAATTCAACAACAACCTCAACATTGAAAAACACCAACAAATTCAACAACAACCTCAACATTGAAAAACACCAACAAATTCAACAACAACCTCAACATTGAAAAACACCAACAAATTCAACAACAACCTCAACATTGAAAAACACCAACAAATTCAACAACAACCTCAACATTGAAAAACACCAACAAATTCAACAACAACCTCAACATTGAAAAACACCAACAAATTCAACAACAACCTCAACATTGAAAAACACCAACAAATTCAACAACAACCTCAACATTGAAAAACACCAACAAATTCAACAACAACCTCAACATTGAAAAACACCAACAAATTCAACAACAACCTCAACATTGAAAAACACCAACAAATTCAACAACAACCTCAACATTGAAAAACACCAACAAATTCAACAACAACCTCAACATTGAAAAACACCAACAAATTCAACAACAACCTCAACATTGAAAAACACCAACAAATTCAACAACAACCTCAACATTGAAAAACACCAACAAATTCAACAACAACCTCAACATTGAAAAACACCAACAAATTCAACAACAACCTCAACATTGAAAAACACCAACAAATTCAACAACAACCTCAACATTGAAAAACACCAACAAATTCAACAACAACCTCAACATTGAAAAACACCAACAAATTCAACAACAACCTCAACATTGAAAAACACCAACAAATTCAACAACAACCTCAACATTGAAAAACACCAACAAATTCAACAACAACCTCAACATTGAAAAACACCAACAAATTCAACAACAACCTCAACATTTAAAACACCAAAAAATTCAACAACAACCTCAAACTGAAAAACAGCAGCAAATTCAACAACAACCTCATTGAAATACACCAACAAATTCAACAACAACCTCAACATTGAAAAACACCAACAAATTCAACAACAACCTCAACATTGAAAAACACCAACAAATTCAACAACAACCTCAACATTGAAAAACACCAACAAATTCAACAACAACCTCAACATTGAAAAACACCAACAAATTCAACAACAACCTCAACATTGAAAAACACCAACAAATTCAACAACAACCTCAACATTGAAAAACACCAACAAATTCAACAACAACCTCAACATTGAAAAACACCAACAAATTCAACAACAACCTCAACATTGAAAAACACCAACAAATTCAACAACAACCTCAACAATGCAAAACACCAACAAATTCAACAACCTCAACATTGAAAAACAACAACAAATTCAACAACAACCTCAACATTGAAAAACACCAACAAATTCAACAACAACCTCAACATTGAAAAACACCAACAAATTCAACAACAACCTCAACATTGAAAAACACCAACAAATTCAACAACAACCTCAACATTGTAAAACACCAACAAATTCAACAACAACCTCAACATTGAAAAACACCAACAAATTCACCAACCTCAACATTGAAAAACAACAACAAATTCAACAACAACCTCAACATTGAAAAACACCAACAAATTCAACAACAACCTCAACATTGAAAAACACCAACAAATTCAACAACAACCTCAACATTGAAAAACACCAACAAATTCAACAACAACCTCAACATTGAAAAACACCAACAAATTCAACAACAACCCCAACATTGAAAAACACCAACAAATTCAACAACAACCTCAACATTGAAAAACACCAACAAATTCAACAACAACCTCAACATTGAAAACACCAACAAATTCAACAACAACCTCAACATTGAAAAACACCAACAAATTCAACAACAACCTCAACATTGAAAAACACCAACAAATTCAACAACAACCTCAACATTGAAAACACCAACAAATTCAACAACAACCTCAACATTGAAAAACACCAACAAATTCAACAACAACCTCAACATTGAAAAACACCAACAAATTCAACAACAACCTCAACATTGAAAAACACCAACAAATTCAACAACAACCTCAACATTGAAAAACACCACCAATTCAACAACAACCTCAACATTGAAAAACACCAACAATTTCTAAAACAACCTCAACATTGAAAAACACCAACAAAATTCAACAACAACCTCAACATTGAAAAACACCAACAAATACAACAACAAACCCAACATTGAAAAACACCAACAAATTCAACAACACCGTCGACATTGAAAAACACCAACAAATAAAACAACAACCTCAACATTGAAAAACACCAACAAATTCAACAACAACCTCAACATTGAAAAACACCAACAAATTCAACAACAACCTCAACATTGAAAAACACCAACAAATTCAACAACAACCTCAACATTTAAAACACCAACAAATTCAACAACAACCTCAACACTGAAAAACAGCAGCAAATTCAACAACAACAACCTCTTCGAAATACACCAACAAATTCAACAACAACCTCAACATTGAAAAACACCAACAAATTCAACAACAACCTCAACATTGAAAAACACCAACAAATTCAACAACAACCTCAACAATGCAAAACACCAACAAATTCAACAACAACCTCAACATTGAAAAACACCAACAAATTCAACAACAACCTCAACATTGAAAAACACCAACAAATTCAACAACAACCTCAACATTGAAAAACACCAACAAATTCAACAACAACCTCAACATTGAAAAACACCAACAAATTCAACAACAACCACGACATTGAAAAACACCAACAAATTCAACAACAACCTCAACATTGAAAAACACCAACAAATTCAACAACAACCTCAACATTGAAAAACACCAACAAATTCAACAACAACCTCAACATTGAAAAACACCAACAAATTCAACAACAACCTCAACATTGAAAAACACCAACAAATTCAACAACAACCTCAACATTGAAAAACACCAACAAATTCAACAACAACCTCAACATTGAAAAACACCAACAAATTCAACAACAACCTCAACATTGAAAAACACCAACAAATTCAACAACAACCTCAACATTGACAAACAGCAACAAATTCCACAACAACCTCAACATTGAAAACCACCAACAAATTCAACAACAACCTCAACATTGAAAAACACCAACAAATTCAACAACAACCTCAACATTGAAAAACACCAACAAATTCAACAACAACCTCAACATTGAAAAACACCAACAAATTCAACAACAACCTCAACATTGAAAAACACCAACAAATTCAACAACAACCTCAACATTGAAAAACACCAACAAATTCAACAACAACCTCAACATTGAAAAACACCAACAAATTCAACAACAACCTCAACATTGAAAAACACCAACAAATTCAACAACAACCTCAACATTGAAAAACACCAACAAATTCAACAACAACCTCAACATTGAAAAACACCAACAAATTCAACAACAACCTCAACATTGAAAAACACCAACAAATTCAACAACAACCTCAACATTGAAAAACACCAACAAATTCAACAACAACCTCAACATTGAAAAACACCAACAAATTCAACAACAACCTCAACATTGAAAAACACCAACAAATTCAACAACAACCTCAACATTGAAAAACACCAACAAATTCAACAACAACCTCAACATTGAAAAACACCAACAAATTCAACAACAACCTCAACATTGAAAAACACCAACAAATTCAACAACAACCTCAACATTGAAAAACACCAACAAATTCAACAACAACCTCAACATTGAAAAACACCAACAAATTCAACAACAACCTCAACATTGAAAAACACCAACAAATTCAACAACAACCTCAACATTGAAAAACACCAACAAATTCAACAACAACCTCAACATTGAAAAACACCAACAAATTCAACAACAACCTCAACATTGAAAAACACCAACAAATTCAACAACAACCTCAACACTGAAAAACACCAACAAATTCAACAACAACCTCAACATTGAAAAACACCAACAAATTCAACAACAACCTCAACATTGAAAAACAACAACAAATTCAACAACAACCTCAACATTGAAAAACACCAACAAATTCAACAACAACCTCAACATTGAAAAACACCAACAAATTCAACAACAACCTCAACATTGAAAAACACCAACAAATTCAACAACAACCTCAACATTGAAAAACACCAACAAATTCAACAACAACCTCAACATTGAAAAACACCAACAAATTCAACAACAACCTCAACATTTAAAACACCAAAAAATTCAACAACAACCTCAAAACTGAAAAACAGCAGCAAATTCAACAACAACAACCTCATTGAAATACACCAACAAATTCAACAACAACCTCAACATTGAAAAACAACAACAAATTCAACAACAACCTCAACATTGAAAAACACCAACAAATTCAACAACAACCTCAACATTGAAAAACAACAACAAATTCAACAACAACCTCAACATTGAAAAACACCAAAAAATTCAACAACAACCTCAACATTGAAAAACACCAACAAATTCAACAACAACCTCAACATTTAAAACACCAAAAAATTCAACAACAACCTCAAAACTGAAAAGCAGCAGCAAATTCAACAACAACAACCTTATTGAAATACACCAACAAATTCAACAACAACCTCAACATTGAAAAACAACAACAAATTCAACAACAACCTCAACATTGAAAAACACCAACAAATTCAACAACAACATCAACATTGAAAAACACCAACAAATTCAACAACAACCTCAACATTGAAAAACACCAACAAATTCAACAACAACCTCAACATTGAAAAACACCAACAAATTCAACAACAACCTCAACATTGAAAAACACCAACAAATTCAACAACAACCTCAACATTGAAAAACACCAACAAATTCAACAACAACCTCAACATTGAAAAACACCAACAAATTCAACAACAACCTCAACATTGAAAAACAACAACAAATTCAACAACAACCTCAACATTGAAAAACACCAAAAAATTCAACAACAACCTCAACATTGAAAAACACCAACAAATTCAACAACAACCTCAACATTTAAAACACCAAAAAATTCAACAACAACCTCAAAACTGAAAAGCAGCAGCAAATTCAACAACAACAACCTTAATGAAATACACCAACAAATTCAACAACAACCTCAACATTGAAAAACAACAACAAATTCAACAACAACCTCAACATTGAAAAACACCAACAAATTCAACAACAACATCAACATTGAAAAACACCAACAAATTCAACAACAACCTCAACATTGAAAAACACCAACAAATTCAACAACAACCTCAACATTGAAAAACACCAACAAATTCAACAACAACCTCAACATTGAAAAACACCAACAAATTCAACAACAACCTCAACATTGAAAACACCAACAAATTCAACAACAACCTCAACATGAAAAACACCAACAAATTCAACAACAACCTCAACATTGAAAAACACCAACAAATTCAACAACAACCTCAACATTGAAAAACAACAACAAATTCAACAACAACCTCAACATTGAAAAACACCAACAAATTCAACAACAACCTCAACATTGAAAAACACCAACAAATTCAACAACAACCTCAACATTGAAAAACACCAACAAATTCAACAACAACCTCAACATTGAAAAACACCAACAAATTCAACAACAACCTCAACATTGAAAAACACCAACAAATTCAACAACAACCTCAACACTGAAAAACACCAACAAATTCAACAACAACCTCAACATTGAAAAACACCAACAAATTCAACAACAACCTCAACATTGAAAAACACCAACAAATTCAACAACAACCTCAACATTGAAAAACACCAACAAATTCAACAACAACCTCAACATTGAAAAACACCAACAAATTCAACAACAACCTCAACATTGAAAAACACCAACAAATTCAACAACAACCTCAACATTGAAAAACACCAACAAATTCAACAACAACCTCAACATTGAAAAACACCAACAAATTCAACAACAACCTCAACATTGAAAAACACCAACAAATTCAACAACAACCTCAACATTGAAAAACACCAACAAATTCAACAACAACCTCAACATTGAAAAACACCAACAAATTCAACAACAACCTCAACATTGAAAAACACCAACAAATTCAACAACAACCTCAACATTGAAAAACACCAACAAATTCAACAACAACCTCAACATTGAAAAACACCAACAAATTCAACAACAACCTCAACATTGAAAAACACCAACAAATTCAACAACAACCTCAACATTGAAAAACACCAACAAATTCAACAACAACCTCAACATTGAAAAACACCAACAAATTCAACAACAACCTCAACATTGAAAAACACCAAAAAATTCAACAACAACCTCAACATTGAAAAACAACAACAAATTCAACAACAACAACCTCTTTGAAAAACACCAACAACTTTAACAACAAACTCAACATTGAAAAAAACCAACAAATTCAACAACAACCTCAACATTTAAAACACCAAAAAATTCAACAACAACATCAAAACTGAAAAGCAGCAGCAAATTCAACAACAACAACCTCATTGAAATGCACCAACAAATTCAACAACGACCTCAACATTGAAAAACACCAACAAATTCATAAACAACCTCAACATTGAAAAACATCAACAAATTCAACAACGACCTCAACATTGAAAAACACCAACAAACTCAACAACAACCTCACCATTGAAAAACACCAACAAATTTAACAACAAACTCAACATTGAAAAACACCAACAAAATCAACACGAAACGCAACATTGAAAAACACCAGCAAATTCAACAAAAACCTCAACATTGAAAAACACCAACAAATTCAACAACAACCTCAACATTGAAAAACACCAACAAATTCAACAACAACCTCAACACTGAAAAACACCAACAAATTCAACAACAACCTCAACATTGAAAAACACAAACAAATTCAACAACAACCTCAACATTGAAAAACAACAACAAATTCAACAACAAACTCAAAACTGAAAAACACCAACAAATTCAACAACAACCTCAACATTGAAAAACACCAACAATTTCAACAACAACCTCAACATTGAAGAACACCAACAAACTCAACAACAACCTCAACATTGAAAAACACCAACAAATTCAACAACAACCTCAACATTGAAAAACAACAACAAATTCAACAACAACCTCAACATTGAAAAACACCAACAAATTCAACAACAACCTCAACATTGAAAAACACCAACAAATTCAACAACAACCTCAACATTGAAAAACACCAACAAATTCAACAACAACCTCAACATTGAAAAACACCAACAAATTCAACAACAACCTCAACATTTAAAACACCAAAAAATTCAAGAACAACCGCAAAACTGAAAAGCAGCAGCAAATTCGACAACAACAACCTCATTCAAATACACCAACAAATTCAACAACAACCTCAACATTGAAAAACACCAACAAATTCAACAACAACCTCACCATTGAAAAACACCAACAAATTCAACAACAACCTCAACATTGAAAAACACCAACAAATTCAACAACAACCTCGACATTGAAAAACACCAACAAATTCAACAACAACCTCAACATTTAAAACACCAAAAAATTCAACAACAACCTCAAACTGAAAAACAGCAGCAAATTAAACAACAACAACCTCATTGAAATACACCAACAAATTCAACAACAACCTCAACATTGAAAAACACAAACAAATTCAACGACAACGTCAACATTGAAAAACACCAACAAATTCAACAACAACCTCAACATTGAAAAACAACAACAAATTCAACAACAACCTCAACATTGAGAAACACCAAAAAATTCAACAACAACCTCAACATTGAAAAACACCAACAAATTCAACAACAACCTCAACATTTAAAATACCAAAAAATTCAACAACAACCTCAAAACTGAAAAGCAGCAGCAAATTCATCAACAACAACCTTATTGAAATACAGCAACAAATTCAACAACAACCTCAACATTGAAAAACAACAACAAATTCAACAACAACCTCAACATTGAAAAACACCAACAAATTCAACAACAACATCAACATTGAAAAACACCAACAAATTCAACAACAACCTCAACATTGAAAAACACCAACAAACTCAACAACAACCTCAACATTGAAAAACACCAACAAATTCAACAACAAACTCAACACTGAAATGCAACAACAAATTCAACATCAACATCGACATTGAAAAACACCAACAAATTCAACAATAACCTCGACAGTGAAAAACACCAACAAATTTAACAACAACCTCAACATTGAAAAACACAAACAAATTCGACAACAACCTCAAAACTGAAAAACACCAACAAACTCAACATCAACCTCACCATTGAAAAACAACAACAATTTCAACAACAACCTCAACATTTAAAACACCAAAAAATTCAACAACAACCTCAAAACTGAAAAGCAGCCGCAAATTCAACAACAACAACCTTATTGAAATACACCAACAAATTGAACAACAACCTCAACATTGAAAAACACCAAAAAATTCCACAACAACGTCAACATTGAAAAACACCAACAAATTCAACAACAACAACCTCTTTGAAAAACACCAACAAATTTAACAACAAACTCAACATTGAAAAAAACCAACAAATTCAACAACAACCTCAACATTTAAAACACCAAAAAATTCAACAACCTCAAAACTGAAAAGCAGCAGCAAATTCAACAACAACAACCTTATTGAAATACACCAACAAATTCAACAACGACCTCAACATTGAAAAACACCAACAAATTCAACAACAACCTCAACATTGAAAAACACCAACAAACTCAACAACAACCTCACCATTGAAAAACACCAACAAATTTAACAACAAACTCAACATTGAAAAACACCAACAAATTCAACACGAAATGCAACATTGAAAAACACCAACAAATTCAACAACAACCTCAACATTGAAAAACACCAACAAATTCAACAACGACCTCAACATTGAAGAACACCAAAAAATTCAACAACAAACTCAACTCTGAAAAACACCAACCAATTCAACAACAACCTGAACAGTGAAAAACACCAACAATTTCAACAACAACCTCAACATTGAAGAACACCAACAAACTCAACAACAACCTCAACATTGAAAAACACCAACAAATTCAACAACAAACTCAACACTGAAATGCAACAACAAATTCAACAACAACATCGACATTGAAAACACCAACAAATTCAAAAACAACCTCGACATTGAAAAACAACAACAAATTCAACAACAACCTCAAAACTGAAAAACACCAACAAACTCAACAACAACCTCACCATTGAAAAACAACAACAATTTCAGCAACAACCTCAACATTTAAAACACCAAAAAATTCAACAACAACCTCAAAACTGAAAAGCAGCAGCAAATTCAACAACAACCAACATATTGAAATACACCAACAAATTCAACAACAACCTCAACATTGAAAAACACCAAAAAATTCAACAACAACCTCAACATTGAAAAACAACAACAAATTCAACAACAACAACCTCTTTGAAAAACACCAACAACTTTAACAACAAACTCAACATTGAAAAAAACCAACAAATTCAACAACAACCTCAACATTTAAAACACCAAAAAATTCAACAACAACCTCAAAACTGAAAAGCAGCAGCAAATTCAACAACAACAACCTCATTGAAATGCACCAACAAATTCAACAACGACCTCAACATGGAAAAACACCAACAAATTCAACAACAACCTCAACATTGAAAAACACCAACAAATTCAACAACAACCTCAACATTGAAAAACACCAACAAACTCAACAACAACCTCAACATTGAAAAACACCAACAAATTCAACAACAACCTCAACATTGAAAAACACCAACAAATTCAACAACAACCTCAACATTGAAAAACACCAACAAATTCAACAACAACCTCAACACTGAAAAACACCAACAAATTCAACAACAACCTCAACATTGAAAAACACCAACAAATTCAACAACAACCTCAACATTGAAAAACAACAACAAATTCAACAACAAACTCAAAACTGTAAAACACCAACAAATTCAACAACAACCTCAACATTGAAAAACACCAACAAATTCAACAACAACCTCAACATTGAAGAACACCAACAAATTCAACAACAACCTCAACATTGAAAAACACCAACAAATTCAACAACAACCTCAACATTGAAAAACACCAACAAATTCAACAACAACCTCAACATTGAAAAACACCAACAAATTCAACAACAACATCAACATTGAAAAACACCAACAAATTCAACAACAACCTCAACATTGAAAAACAACAACAAATTCAACAACAACCTCACCATTGAAAAACACCAACAAATTCAACAACAACCTCAACATTTAAAACACCAAAAAATTCAAGAACAACCGCAAAACTGAAAAGCAGCAGCAAATTCGACAACAACAACCTCATTCAAATACACCAACAAATTCAACAACAACCTCAACATTGAAAAACACCAACAAATTCAACAACAACCTCACCATTGAAAAACACCAACAAATTCAACAACAACCTCAACATTGAAAAACACCAACAAATTCAACAACAACCTCGACACTGAAAAACACCAACAAATTCAACAACAACCTCAACATTTAAAACACCAAAAAATTCAACAACAACCTCCAAACTGAAAAAGAGCAGCAAATTAAACAACAACAACCTCATTGAAATACACCAACAAATTCAGCAACAACCTCAACTTTGAAAAACACAAACAAATTCAACGACAAAGTCAACATTGAAAAACACCAACAAATTCAACAACAACCTCAACATTGAAAAACAACAACAAATTCAACAACAACCTCAACATTGAGAAACACCAAAAAATTCAGCAACAACCTCAACATTGAAAAACACCAACAAATTCAACAACAACCTCAACATTTAAAATACCAAAAAATTCAACAACAACCTCAAAACTGAAAAGCAGCAGCAAATTCATCAACAAGAACCTTATTGAAATACAGCAACAAATTCAACAACAACCTCAACATTGAAAAACAACAACAAATTCAACAACAACCTCAACATTGAAAAACACCAACAAATTCAACAACAACATCAACATTGAAAAACACCAACAAATCCAACAACAACCTCAACATTGAAAAACACCAACAAACTCAACAACAACCTCAACATTGAAAAACACCAACAAATTCAACAACAAACTCAACACTGAAATGCAACAACAAATTCAACAACAACATCGACATTGAAAAACACCAACAAATTCAACAACAACCTCGACATTGAAAAACAACAACAAATTCAACAACAACCTCAACATTGAAAAACACCAACAAATTCAACAACAACCTCAACTTGAAAAACACCAACAAATTCAACAACAACCTCAACATTGAAAAACACCAACAATTTCAACAACAACCTCAACATTTAAAACACCAAAAAATTCAACAACAACCTCAACATTGAAAAACACCAACAAATTCAACAACAACCTCAACATTGAAAAACACCAACAAATTCAACAACAACCTCAACATTGAAAAACACCAACAAATTCAACAACAACCTCAACATTGAAAAACACCAACAAATTCAACAACAACCTCAACATTGAAAAACACCAACAAATTCAACAACAACCTCAACATTGAAAAACACCAACAAATTCAACAACAACCTCAAAATTGAAAAAAAACCAACAAATTCAACAACAACCTCAATATTGAAAAACACCAACAAATTCAACAACAACCTCAACATTGAAAAACACCAACAAATTCAACAACAACCTCAACATTGAAAAACACCAACAAATTCAACAACAACCTCAACATTGAAAAACACCAACAAATTCAACAACAACCTCAACATTGAAAAACACCAACAAATTCAACAACAACCTCAACATTGAAAAACACCAACAAACTCAACAACAACCTCAACATTGAAAAACACCAACAAATTCAACAACAACCTCAACATTGAAAAACACCAACAAATTCAACAACAACCTCAACATTGAAAAACACCAACAAATTCAACAACAACCTCAACATTGAAAAACACCAACAAATTCAACAACAACCTCAACATTGAAAAACACCAACAAATTCAACAACAACCTCAACATTGAAAAACACCAACAAATTCAACAACAACCTCAACATTGAAAAACACCAACAAATTCAACAACAACCTCAACATTGAAAAACACCAACAAATTCAACAACAACCTCAACATTGAAAAACACCAACAAATTCAACAACAACCTCAACATTGAAAAACAACAACAAATTCAACAACAACCTCAACATTGAGAAACACCAACAAATTCAACAACAACCTCAACATTGAAAAACACCAACAAATTCAACAACAACCTCAACATTTAAAACACCAAAAAATTCAACAACAACCTCAAAACTGAAAAGCAGCAGCAAATTCAACAACAACCTTATTGAAATACACCAACAAATTCAACAACAACCTCAACATTGAAAAACAACAACAAATTCAACAACAACCTCAACATTGAAAAACACCAACAAATTCAACAACAACATCAACATTGAAAAACACCAACAAATTCAACAACAACCTCAACATTGAAAAACACCAAAAAATTCAACAACAAACTCAACGCTGAAAAACACCAACCAATTCAACAACAACCTGAACAGTGAAAAACACCAACAATTTCAACAACAACCTCAACATTGAAGAACACCAACAAACTCAACAACAACCTCAACATTGAAAAACACCAACAAATTCAACAACAAACTCAACACTGAAATGCAACAACAAATTCAACAACAACATCGACATTGAAAAACACCAACAAATTCAACAATAACCTCGACATTGAAAAACACCAACAAATTCAACAACAACCTCAAGATTGAAAAACACAAACAAATTCGACAACAACCTCAAAACTGAAAAACACCAACAAACTCAACATCAACCTCACCATTGAAAAACAACAACAATTTCAACAACAACCTCAACATTTAAAACACCAAAAAATTCAACAACAACCTCAAAACTGAAAAACAGCAGCAAATTCAACAACAACAACCTCATTGAAATACACCAACAAATTGAACAACAACCTCAACATTGAAAAACACCAAAAAATTCCACAACAACCTCAACATTGAAAAACACCAACAAATTCAACAACAACAACCTCTTTGAAAAACACCAACAAATTTAACAACAACCTCAACATTGAAAAAAACCAACAAATTCAACAACAACCTCAACATTTAAAACACCAAAAAATTCAACAACAACCTCAAAACTGAAAAGCAGCAGCAAATTCAACAACAACAACCTTATTGAAATACACCAACAAATTCAACAACAACCTCAACATTGAAAAACACCAACAAATTCAACAACAACCTCAACATTGAAAAACACCAACAAATTCAACAACAACCTCACCATTGAAAAACACCAACAAATTCAACAACAACCTCAACATTGAAAAACACCAACAAATTCAACAACAACCTCAACATTGAAAAACACCAACAAATTCAACAACAACCTCAACATTGAAAAACACCAACAAATTCAACAACAACCTCAACATTGAAAAACACCAACAAATTCAACAACAAACTCAACTCTGAAAAACACCAACAAATTCAACAACAACCTGAACAGTGAAAAACACCAACAAATTCAACAACAACCTCAACATTGAAGAACACCAACAAACTCAACAACAACCTCAACATTGAAAAACACCAACAAATTCAACAACAAGCTCAACACTGAAAAGCAACAACAAATTCAACAACAACATCGACATTGAAAAACACCAACAAATTCAACAACAACCTCAACATTGAAAAACAACAACAAATTCAACAACAACCTCACCATTGAAAAACACCAACAAATTCAACAACAACCTCAACATTTAAAACACCAAAAAATTCAACAACAACCTCAAAACTGAAAAGCAGCCGCAAATTCAACAACAACAACCTTATTGAAATACACCAACAAATTGAACAACAACCTCAACATTGAAAAACACCAAAAAATTCCACAACAACGTCAACTTTGAAAAACACCAACAAATTCAACAACAACAACCTCTTTGAAAAACACCAACAAATTCAACAACAACCTCAACATTTAAAACACCAAAAAATTCAACAACAACCTCAAAACTGAAAAGCAGCAGCAAATTCAACAAC
>NC_054506.1:2544507-2642007 GCF_017639515.1 Carcharodon carcharias
CCCAATCCCTGTAACCCTGCTCAATACCTCCCAATACCTGTAACCCTGCTCAATACCAACCAATCCCTGTAACCCTGCTCAATCCCTCCCAATCACTGTAACCCTGCTCAATCCCTCCCAGTCCCTGTAACCATGCTCAATCCCTCCCATCCCTGTAATCCCTGCTCAATCCTCCCAATCCCTGTAACCCTGCTCAATCCCTCCCAATCCCTGTAACACTGCTCAATCCCTCCCAATCCCTGTAACCCTGCTCAATCCCTCCCAATCCCTGTAACATGCTCAATCCCTCCCAATCCCTGTAACCCTGCTCAATCCCTCCCAATCCCTGTAACCCTGCTCAATCCTCCCAATCCCGTAACCCTGCTCAATCCCTCCCAATCCCTGTAACCCTGCTCAATCCCTCCCAATCCTGTAACCCTAGCTCAATCCCTCCCAATCCCTGTAACCCTGCTCAATCCCTCCCAATCCCTGTAAACCTGCTCAATCCCTCCCATCCCTGTACCCTGCTCAATCCCCCCAATCCCTGTAACCCTGCTCAATCCTCCCAATCCCTGTAACCCTGCTCAATCCCTCCCTATCCCTGTAACCCTGCTCAATCCCTCACAATCCCTGTAACCCTGCTCAATCACTCCCTATCCCTGTAACCCTGCTCATTCCCTCCCAATACCTGTAACGCTGCTCAATCCCTCCCAATCCCTGTAACCCTGCTCAATCCCTCCCAATCCCTGAAAACCTGCTCAATCCCTCCCTATCCCTGTAACCCTGCTCAATCCCTCCCTATCCCTGTAACCCTGCTCAATCCGCCCAAACTCTTTAAACCTGCTCAATCCCTCCCTATCCCTGTAACCCATCTCAATCCCTCCCAATCCCTGTAACCCTGCTCAATCCCTCCCAATCCCTGTAACCCTGCTCAATCCCTCCCAATCCCTGTAAACCTGCTCAATCCTTCCCAATCCCTTTAACCTAGCTCAATCCCTCCCAATCCTCCTGAACTCCTCAATCCCTCCCAATCCCTGTAACCCTGCTCAATCCGCCCAAACCCTTTAACCCTGCTCAATCCCTCCCTATCCCTGTATCCCTGCTCAATCCCACCCAATCCCTGTAACCCTGCTCAATCCCTCCAAACCTGTAAACTGCTCAATACCTCCGAATCCCCGTAACTCAGCTCAATCCCTCCCAATCCCTGTAACCCTGCTCAATCCCTCCCATCCTGTACCTCGCTCAATCCCACACAATCCCTATAACCATGCTCAATCCCTCCCAATCCCTGTAACCCCACTCAATCCCTCCCAATGCCTGAAAACCTGCTCAATCCCTCCCTATCCCTGCAACACTGCTAAATCCTTCCCAATCCCTGTAACCCTGCTCAATCCCTCTCAATCCCTGTAACCCTGCTCAATCACTCCCAATCCATGTAACCCTGCTCAATCCCTCCCATCCCTGTAAACCTGCTCAATCCTCCCAATCCCTGTAACCTGCTCAATCCCTCCCAATCCCTGTAACCCTGCTCAATCCCTCCTAATCCCTGTAACCCAGCTCAATCCCTCCCAATCCCTGTAAACTAGCTCAATCCCTCCCAATCCCTGTTACCCTGCTCAATCCCTCCCTATCCCTGTAACCCTGCTCAATCCCTCCCAATACCTGTTACCCTGCTCAATCCCTCCCAATCCCTGTAACCTCAATCCCCCAATCCCTGTAACCCTGCTCAATCCCTCCCAATCCTGTAACCCTAAAATCCCTCCAATCCCGTAACGCTGGTCAATCCTCCAATCCCTGTCACCCTGCTCAATACCTCCCAATCCCTGTAACCCTGCTCATCCCTCCCAATCCTGTAACCCTGCTCAATTCCCTGTAATCTGCTCTTCACCTTCCCAATCCTGTAACCCTGCTCAATCCCTCCCATCCCTGTAACCCAGCTCAATCCTCCCAATCCCTGTAACCCTGCTCAATCCCTCCCAATCCTGTAACCCATGCTCAATCCCTCCCAATCCCTGTAACCCTGCTCAATCCTCCCAATCCACTGTAACCCTGCTCAATCCCTCCCAATCCCTGTAACCCAGCTCAATCCTCCCAATCCTGTAAAGCTGCTCAATTCTTCCCAATCCCTGTAACCCTGCTCAATCCCTCCCAATCCCTGTAATCCTCCTCAATCCCTCCCAATCCCTGTAACCCTGCTCAATCCGCCCGAACCCTTTAACCCTGCTCAATCCCTGCCTATCCCTGTATCCCTGCTCAATCCCACCCAATCACTGTAACCCAGCTCAATCCCGTCACAATCCCTGTAACCCTGCTCAATCCCTCCCAATCCCTGTAAACCCTGCTCAATCCCTCCCTATCGCTGTAACCCTGCTCGATCCCTCCCAATCCCTGTAACCCTGCTCAATCCGCTCAAACCCTGTAACCCAGCTCAATCCCTCCCAATCCCTGTAACCCAGCTCAATCCCTCCCAATCCCTGTAACCCTCTTCAATCCTCCCAATCCCTGTAACCCTGCTCAATCCTCCCAATCCCTTTAACCCGAGCTCAATCCCTCCAATCCCTGTAACCCTGCTCAATCCCTCCCAATCCCTGTAACCCTGCTCAATCCCTCCCAATCCCTGTAACCCTGCTCAATCCCTCCCTATCCCTGTAACCCAGCTCAATCCCTCCCAATCCCTGTAACCCTGCTCAATCCCTCCCAATCCCTGTAAACCTGCTCAATCCCTCCCAATCCCTGTAAACCTGCTCAATGCCTCCCTATCCCTGTAACCCTGCTCAATCCCTCCCAATCCCTGTAACCCTGATGAATCCCTCCAATCCTGTAAACCTGCTCAATCCTCCCAATCCCTGTAACCCAGCTCAATCCTCTCCCAATCCCTGTAACCCTGCTCAATCCTCCCAATCCCTGTAACCCTGCTCAATCCCTCCCAATCCCTGCAACCCAGCTCAATCTCTCCAATCCCTGTAACCCTGCTCAATCCCTCCCTATCCCTGTAACCTGCTCAATCCTACCAATCCCTGTAACCCTGCTCAATCCTCCAATCCCTGTAACCTGCTCAATCCCTCCCAATCCCTGTAACCCAGCTCAATCCCTGCCCATATCCTGTAACCTGCTCAATCCCTCCCTATCCCTGTAACCCTGCTCAATCCCTCCAATCCCTGTAACCCTGCTCAATCCCTCCCAATCCCTGTAACCCTGCTCAATCCCTCCCAATCCCTGAAACCCACTCATCCCTCCCAATCCCTGTACCCTGCTCAATCCCTCCCAATCCCTGTAACCATCTCAATCCCTCCCTATCCCTGTAACCCTGCTCTATCCCTCACCAATCCCTGTAACCCTGCTCAATCCCTCCCAATCCCTGTAACCTGCTCAATCCCTCCCAATCCCTGTAACCCTGCTCAATCCCTCCCAATCCCTGTATCCCTGCTCAATCCCTCCCAATCCCTGTAACCCAGCTCAATCCCTCCCTATCCCCTGTAACCCTGCTCAATCCCTCCCAATCCCTGTAACCCTGCTCAATCCCTCCCAATCCCTGTAACCCTGCTCAATCCCTCCCAATCCCTGTAACCCTGCTCAATCCCTCCCAATCCCTGTAACCCTGCTCAATCCCTCCTAATCCCTGTAAACCTGCTCAATCCCTGTCAATCCCTGTAATCCTGCTCTCTCCCTCCCAATCCCTGTAACCCTGCTCAATCCTCCAATCCCTGTAACCAGCTCAATCCCTCCCTATCCCTGTAACCCTGCTCAATCCCTCCCAATCCTGTAACCCTGCTCAATCCCTCCCAATCCCTGTAACCCTGCTCTATCCCTCCCAATCCCTGTAACCCTGCTCAATCCCTCCAATCCCTGTAACCCTGCTCAATCCCTCCAATCCCTGTACCCTGCTCAATCCCTCCCAATCCCTGTAACCCTGCTCAATCCCTCCCAATCCCTGTAACCCTGCTCAAATCCCTCCCAATCCCTGTTAACCTGATCAATCCGTCCCCATCCCTGTAACCCTGCGCAATCCCTCCCTATCCCTGTAACCCTGCTCGATCCCTCCCTATCCCTGTAACCCTGCTCAATCCCTCCCAATCCCTGTAACCCTGCTTCAATCCCTCCCAATCCCTGTACCCTGCTCAATCCCTCCAATCCCTGTAACCCTGCTCAATCCCTCAATATCCCTGTAACCATGCTCAATCCCTCCCAATCCCTGTAACCCTGCTCATTCCCTCCCAATACCTGTAACGCTATTCAATCCCTCCCAATCCCTGTACGCCAGCTCAATCCGTCCCAATCAATGTAACCCTGCTCAATCCCTCCCAATCCCTGTAACCAATCTCAATCCCTCCCAATCCCTGTAACCCTGCTCAATCCCTCCCAATCCCTGTAACCCTGCTCAATCCCTCCCTATCCCTGTAACCTAGCTCAATCCCTCCCAATCCCTGTAACCCTGCTCAATCCCTCCCAATCCCTGTAACCCTGCTCAATCCCTCCCAATCCCTGTAACCCTGCTCAATCCCTCCCAATCCCTGTAACCCTGCTCAATCCCTCCCAATCCCTGTAACCCTGCTCAATCCCTCCCAATCCCTGTAACCCTGCTCAATCCGCCCAATCCCCGTAACCCTGCTCAATCCGCCCAATACCTATAACCCTGCTCAATCCCTCCCAATCCCTGTAACCCTGCTCAATCCCTCCCTATTCCTGTAACCCAGCTCAATCCCTCCCAATCCCTGTAACCCAGCTCAATCCCTCCCAATCCCTGTAACCCTGCTCAATCCGCACAATCCCTGTAACCCAGCTCAATCCCTCCCAATCCCTGTAACCCTGCTCAATCCCTCCCAATCCCTGTAACCCTGCTCAATACCTCCCAATCCCTGTAACCCAGCTAAATCCCTCCCAATCCCTGTAACCCTGCTCAATTCCTCCCAATCCCTGTAACCCTGCTCAATCCCTCCCAATCCCTGTAACCCTGCTCAATCCCTCCCAATCCCTGTAACCCTGCTCAATCCCTCCCAATCCCTGTAACCCTGCTCAATCCTTCCCAATCCCTGTAACCCAGCTCAATCCCTCCCAATCCCTGTAACCCTGCTCAATCCCTCCCAATCCCCGTAACCCTGCTCAATCCCTCCCAATCCCTATCTCTGTAACCCAGCTCCATCCCTCCCATCCCTGTAAACCCTGCACCAATCCCTCCCAAACCCTGTACGCTGCTCAATCCCTCCCAAACCCTGTAACCCTGCTCAATCCCTCCCAATCCCTGTAACCCCTACTCAATCCCTCCCAATCCCTGTAACCTAACTCAATCCTGCCCAACAACCCAGAACCCAGCACAATCCCCTCCAATCCCGATAACCCAGCTCAATCCCTCCCTATCCCTGTCACTCCCAGCCTCAATCCCTCCAATCCCTGTAACCAGCTCAATCCCTCCCTATCCCTGTAACGCAGCACCAAACCCTCCCCATCCCTGTAACCCTGCTCAATCCGTCCCAACTCCCTGAACCCAGCTCAATACCTCACCACAATCCCTACTAACCATGCTCAATCCCTCCCAATCCCTGTAACCCTGCTCAAACCCTCCCAATCCCTGTAACCCTGCTCAATCCCTCCCAATCCCTGTAATCCTCCTCAATCCCTCCCAATCCCTGTAACACAGCTCAATCCCGCCCAATCCCTGTAACCCTGCTCAATCCCTCCCAATCCCTGTAACCCTGCTCAATCCCTCCCAATCCCTGTAACACTGCTCAATCCCTCCCCATCCCTGTAACACTGCTCAATCCCTCCCAATCCCTGTAACCCTGCTCAATCCCTCCCAATCCCTGTAAACCTGCTCAATCCCTACCTAACCCTTTAACGCTGCTCAAACCCTCCCAATCCCTGTAACCCTGCTCAATCCCTTCCAATCCGTGTAACTTTGCTCAATCCCTCCCTATCCCTGTAACCCTGCTCAATCACTCCCAATCCCTGTAACCCTGCTCAATCCCTCCCTATCCCTGTAACCCAGCTCAATCCCTCACAATCCCTGTAACCAGCTCAATCCCTCCAATCCCTGTAACCCTGCTCAATCCCTCCCAATCCCTGTAACCCTGCTCAATCCCTCCCAATCCCTGTAACCCTGCTCAATCCCTCCCAATCCCTGTAACCCTGCTCAATTCCCTCCCAATCCCTGTAACCCTGCTCAATCCTTCCCAATCCCTGTAACCCTGCTCAAGCCTCCCTATCCCTGTAAACCCAGCTCAATAGCTCCCTATCCCTGTAACCCCTGCTCAATCCCTCCCAATCCCTGTATACCCTGCTCAACCCTCCAATCCCTGTAACCCTCTCAATCCCTCCCAATCCCTGTAACCCTGCTCAATCCCTCCCAATCCTGTAACCCTGCTCAATCCCTCCCAATCCTGTAACCCTGCTCAATCCCTCCCAATCCCTGTAAGCCCTGCTCAATCCCTCCCAATCCTGTAACCCTGCTCAATCCCCCCCAATCCCTGTAACCCTGCTCAATTCTCCCAATCCCTGTAACCCTGCTCAATCCCTCCAATCCCTGTAAACCCTGCTCAATCCTCCCAATCCCTTGTAACACTGCTCAATCCTTCCCTATCCCTGTAACCCAGGCTCAATCCCTCCCTATCCCTGCAACCCTGCTCAATACCTCCGAATCCCAATAACCCTGCTCAATCCCTTCCAATCCCTGTAAACCTGCTCAATCCCTCCCTATCCCTTAACCCTCCTCAATCCCTCCCTATCCCTGTAACCCAGCTCAATCCCTCCCTATCCCTGTAACCCAGCTCAATCCCTCCCTATCCCTGTAACCCACCTCAATCCCTCCCTATCCCTTTAACCCTTCTCAATTCTTCCCAATCCCTGTAAACCTGCTCAATCCCTCCCAATCCCTGTAAATTTGCTCAACCCCTCCCTTCCCTTTAACCCTGCTCAATCCCTCCCATTCCCTGTAACCCAGCTCCATCCCTCCTTATCCCTGTAACCCATCTCAATCCGTCTCAATCCCTGTAAACCTGCTCAATCCCTCCCATTCCCTGTAACCCTGCTGAATCCCTTCCTATCCCTGTAACCAAGCTCAATCCCTCCCAATCCCTGTAACGCAGCTCAATCCCTCCCTATCCATGTAACCCATCTCAATCCCTCCCTATCCCTGTAACCCAGCTCAATCCCTCCCTATCCCTGTTACCCTGCTCAATCCCTCCCAATCCCTGTAACCCAGCTCAATCCCTCCCTATCCCTGTAACCCTGCTCAATCCCTCCCTATCCCTGTAATCCTGCTCAATCCCTCCTAATCCCTGTAACCCTGCTCAATCCCTCCCTATCCCTGTAACCCTGCTCAATCCCTCCCAATCCCTGTAACCCTGCTCAATCCCTCCCAATCCCTGTAACCCTGCTCAATCCCTCCCTATCCCCGTAACCCTGCTCAATCCCTCCCAATCCCTGTAACCCTGCTCAATCCGCCCAAACCCTGTAACCCTGCTCAATCCCTCCCAATCCCTGTAACCCTGCTCAATCCCTCCCAATCCCTGTAACCCAGCTCAATCCCTCCCAATCCCTGTAACCCTGCTCAATCCCTCCCAATCCCTGTAACCCTGCTCAATCCCTCCCAATCCCTGTAACCCTGCTCAATTCCTCCCAATCCCTGTAACCCTGCTCAATCCCTCCCAATCCCTGTAACCCAGCTCAATATCTCCCTATCCCTGTAACCCTGCTCAATCCCTCCCAAACCCTGTAACCCAGCTCAATCCCTCCCTATGCCTATAAACCTGCTCAATCCCTCCCAATCCCAGTAACCCTTCTCAATACCTACCAATCCCTGTAACCCTGCTCAATCCCACCCAATCCCTGTAATCCTGCTCAACCCTCCCAATCCCTGCAACACTGCTCAATCCCTCCCAATCACTGTAACCCTGCTCAATTCCTCCCAATCCCTGTAACCCTGCTCAATCCCTCCCAATCCCTGTAACACTGCTCAATTCCTCCCAATCCCTGTAACCCTGCTCAATCCTTCCCAATCCCTGTAACCCTGCTCAATCCCTCCCAATCCCTGTCACCCAGCTCAATATCTCCCAATCCCTGTAACCCTGCTAAATCCCTCCCTATCCCTGTAACCCTGCTCAATCCCTCCCAAACCCTGTAACCCTGCTAAATCCCTCCCTATCACTGTAACCCTTCTCAATCCCTCCCAATCCCTGTAACCCTGCTCAATCCCTCCCAATCCCTGTAACCCTGCTCAATCCCTCCCAATCCCTGTAACCCTGCTCAATCCCTCCCAATCCCTGTAACCCAGCTCAATCCCTCCCAATCCCTGTAACCCTGCTCAATCCCTCCCAATCCCTGTAACCCTGCTCAATTCCTCCCAATCCCTGTAACCCAGCTCAATTCCTCCCAATCTCTGTAACCCTGCTCAATCCCTCCCAATCCCTGTAACACAACTCTATCATGCCCATTCAACAGAACCCTGAAAATCCCTCCAAATCCCGATAACGCTGGTCAATCCCTCCCAATCCCTGTCACCCAGCTCAATATCTCCCAATCCCTGTAACCCAGCTCAATCCCTCCCTATCCCTGTACGCAGCTCAAACCCTCCCCATCCCTGTAACCCTGCTCAATCCGTGCCAATCCCTGTAACCCTGCTCAATTCCTCCCTATCCCTATAACCCTGCTCAATCCCTCCCTATCCCTATAACCCTGCTCAATCCCTCCCAATCCCTGTAACCCTTCACCATCCCTGTAAAGCTGCTCAATCCCTCCCAATCCCAGTAACCCTGCTCAATACCTCCCAATCCCTGTAACAAAGCTCAATACCAACCAATCCCTGTAACCCTGCTCAATCCCTCCTAATCTTTGTAACCCTGCTCAATCCCTCCCAATCCCTGTAACCCTGCTCAATCCCTCCCTTGCCCCGTATCCCTGCTCAATCCCTCCCTATCCCTGTAACCCTGCTCAATCCTTCCCAATCCCTGTAACCCTGCTCAATACCTCCCAGTCCCTGTAACCCTGCTCAATCCTTCCCAATCCCTGTAACCCTGCTCAATCCCTCCCAATCCCTATAACACTGCTACATCCCGCCCAATTTCTGTAACCCTGCTCAATCCCTCCCAATCCCTGTAAACATGCTCAATCCCTCCCAATCCCTGTAACCCTGCTCAATCCCTCCCAATCCCTGTAACCCTGCTCAATCCCTCCCAATCTCTGTAACCCAGCTCAATCACTCCCAATCCCTGTAACCCTGCTCAATCCCTCCCAATCCCTGTAAAGCAGCTCAATCCCTTCCAATACCTGTAACCCTGCTCAATATCTCCCAATCCCTGTAACAAAGCTCAATCCCTCCCAATCCCTGTAACACTGCTCAATCCGCCCAATCCCTGTAACCCTGCTCAATACCAACCAATCCCTGTAACCCTGCTCAATCCCTCCCAATCCCTGTAACCCTGCTCAATCCCTCCCAATCCCTGTAAACCTGCTCAATCCCTCCCAATCCCTGTAACCCTGCTCAATCCTTCCCAATCCCTGTAACCATGCTCAATCCCTCCCAATCCCTGTAACCCTGCTGAATCCCTCCCAATCCCTATAACCCTGCTACATCCCGCACAATTTCTGTAACCCTGCTCAATCCCTCCCAATCCATGTAAACATGCTCAATCCCTCCCAATCCCTGTAACCCACCTAAATCCCCCCCAATCCCTGTAACCATGCTCAATCCCTCCCTATCCCTGTATCCCTGCTCAATCCCTCCCTATCCCTGTAACACAGCTCAATCCCGCCCAATCCCTGTAAACCTGCTCAATCCCGCCCAATACCTGTAACGCTGCTCAATCCCTCCCAATCCCTGTAACCCATCTCAATCCCTCCCAATCCCTGTAACCCATCTCAATCCCTCCCAATCCCTGTAACCCTGCTCAATATCTCCCAATGCCTGTAACCCAGATCAATCCCTCCCAATCCCTGTAACTCTCCTGAATCCCACCCAATCGCTGTAACCCTGCTCAATCCGCCCAAACCCTTTAACAGTGCTCAATCCATCCCTATCCCTGTATCCCTGCTCAATCCCTCCCTATCCCTGTAACCCAGCTCAATCCCGCACAATCCCTGTAACCCTGCTCATTTCCTCCCAATACCTGTAACGCTGCTCAATCCCTCCCAATCCCTGTAACCCATCTCAAACCCTCCCAGTCCCTGTAACCCTGCTCAATACCTCCCAATCCCTGTAACCCTCCTCAATCCCTCCCAAACACTGTTAACCTGCTCAATCCTTCCCAATCCTTGTAACCTAGCTCAATCCCTCCCAATCACTGTAACCCTGCTCAATCCCACCCAATCCCTGTAATCCTCCTCAATCCCTCCCAATCCCTGTAACCCTGCTCAATCCGCCCAAACCCTTTAACCCTGCTCAATCCCTCTCAATCCCTGTAACCCCGCTCAATCCCTCCCAATCCCTGTAACACAGCTCAATCCGTAACAATCCCTATAACCCCGCTCAATCCCTCCCAATCCCTGAAAACCTGCTCAATCCCTCCCTATCGCTGTTACCCTGCTCGATCCCTCCCAATCCCTGTAGCCCTGCTCAATCCGCCCAATCCCTGTAACCCTGCTCAATCCCTGCCAATCCCTGTAACCCTGCTCAATCCCTCCCAATCCCTGTAACCCTGCTCAATACCTCCCAATCCCTGTAACCCTCTTCAATCCCTCCCAATCACTGTAACCCTGCTCAATCCGCCCAAACCCTTTAACCGTGCTCAATCCCTCCCTATCCCTGTAACCCTGCTCAATCCCTCCCTATCCCTGTAACCCAGCTCAATCCCGCACAATCCCTGAAAACCTGCTCAATCCGTCCCTATCGCTGTTACCCTGCTCGATCCCTCCCAATCCCTGTAACCCTGCTCAATCCCTCCCGATCCCTGTAAACCTGCTCAATCCCTCCCGATCCCTGTAAACCTGCTCAATCCCTCCCAATCCCTGTCACCCAGCTCAATCTCTCCCAATCCCTGTAACCCTGCTAAATCCTTCCCTATCACTGTAACCCTGCTCAATCCCTACCAATCCCTGTAACCCTGCTCAATTCCTCCCAATCCCTGTAACGCTGCTCAATCCCTCCCTATCCCTATAACCCTGCTCAATCCCTACCAATCCCTGTAACCCTGCTCAATTCCTCCCAATCCCTGTAACCCTGCTCAATCCCTCCCAATCCCTGTAACACAACTCTATCATGCCCATTCAACAGAACCCTGAAAATCCCTCCAAATCCCGATAACGCTGGTCAATCCCTCCCAATCCCTGTCACCCAGCTCAATATCTCCCAATCCCTGTAACCCTGCTCAATCCCTCCCTATCCCTGTACGCAGCTCAAACACTCCCCATCTCTGTAACCCTGCTCAATCCGTCCCAATCCCTGTAACCCTGCTCAATCCCTCCCTATCCCTATAACCCTGCTCAATCCCTCCCTATCCCTATAACGCTGCTCAATCCCTCCCAATCCCTGTAATCCTGCTCAATACCTCCCAATCCCTGTAACCCTGCTCAATCCGCCCAAACCCTTTAACCCTGCTCAATCCCACCCAATCCCTGTAACCCTGCTCAATCCCTCCCAGTACTTGCAACGCTGCTCAGTCCCTCCCAATCACTGAAACCCATCTCAATCCCTCCCAGTCCCTGTAACCCTGCTCAATCCCTCCCAATCCCTGTAACCCTGCTCAATCCCTCCCAATCCCTGTAACCCTGCTCAGTCCCTCTCAATCCCTGTAAACCTGCTCAATCCCTCTCAATCCCTGTAACCCTGCTCAATCCCTCCCAATCCCTGTAACCCAGCTCAATCCCTCTCAATCCCTGTAACCCTGCTCAATCCCTTCCCAATCCCTGTAACCCTGCTCTATCCCTCTCAATCCCTGTAAACCTGCTCCATCCCTCCCAATCCCTGTAACCCTGCTCAATCCCTCTCAATCCCTGTAACCCCGCTCAATCCCTCCCAATCCCTGTAACCCAGCTCAATCCGTAACAATCCCTGTAACCCTGCTCAATCCCTCCATATCCCTGAAAACCTGCTCAATCCCTCCCTATCGCTGTTACCCTGCTCGATCCCTCCCAATCCCTGTAACCCTGCTCAATCCGCCCAATCCCTGTAACCCTGCTCAATACCTCCCAATCCCTGTAACCCTGCTCAATCCCTCCCAATCACTGTAACCCTGCTCAATCCGCCCAATCCCTTTAACCGTGCTCAATCCCTCCCTATCCCTGTATCCCTGCTCAATCCCTCACTATCCCTGTAACCATGCTCAATCCCGCACAATCCCTGTAACCCTGCTCATTCCCTCCCAATACCTGTAACACTGCTCAATCCCTCCCAATCCCTGTAACCCTGCTCAATCCCTCCCAATCCCTGTAACCCTGCTCAATCCCTCCCAATCCCTGTAACCCATCTCAAACCCTCCCAATCCCTGTAACCCTGCTCAATCCCTCCCAATCCCTGTAAACCTGCTCAAGCCCTCCCTATCCCTGAAAACTAGCTCAATCCCTCCCAATCCCTGTAACCCTGCTCAAACCCTCCCAATCCCTGTAAACCTGCTCAATCCCTCCCAATCCCTGTAACCCTGCTCAATCCCTGCCTATCCCTGTATCCCTGCTCAATCCCAACTTATCCCTGTAACCCAGCTCAATCCCGCCCAATCCCTGTAACCCTGCTCAATCCCTCCCAATACCTGTAACGCTGCTCAATCCCTCCCAATCCCTGTAAACCTGCTCAATCCCTCCCAATCCCTGTAACCCTGCTCAATCCCTCCCAATCCCTGTAACCCTGCTCAATCCCTCCCAATCCCTGTAAACCTGCTCAATCCCTCCCAATCCCTGAAACGTAGCTCAATCCCTCCCAATCCCTGTAACCCTGCTCAAACCCTCCGAATCCCTGTAACCCTGCTCAATCCCTCCCAATCCCTGTAACCCAGCTCAATCCCTCACAATCCCTGTAACCCAGCTCAATCCCTCCCAATCCCTGTAACCCTGCTCAATCCCTCCCAATCCCTGTAACCCTGCTCAATCCCTCCCAATCCCTGTAACCCTGCTCAATCCCTCCCAATCCCTGTAACCCAGCTCAATCCCTCCAAATCCCTGTAACCCTGCTCAATCCCTCCCAATCCCTGAAACCTGCTCAATCCTCCCATATCCTGTAACCCTGCTCAATCCCTCCCTATCCCTGTAACCCTGCTCAATCCCTCCCAATCCCTGGTAAACCCTGCTCAATCCCTCCCTATCCCTGTAACCCTGCTCAATCCCTCCTAATCCCTGTAACCCTGCTCAATCCCTCCCAATCCCTGTAACCCTGCTCAATCCCTCCCAATCCCTGTAACCCTGCTCAATCCCTCCCTATCCCTGTAACCCTGCTCAATCCCTCCCAATCCCTGTAACCCTGCTCAATCCCTCCCTATCCCTGTAACCCTGCTCAATCCCTCCCAATCCCTGTAACCCTGCTCAATCCGCCCAATCCCTGTAACCCTGCTCAATCCCTCCCAATCCCTGTAACCCTGCTCAATCCCTCCCAATCCCTGTAACGCTGCTCAATCCCTCCCAATTCCTGTAACCCTGCTCAATCTGTCCCAATCCTTGTAATCCTGCTCAATCCCTCACAATCCCTGTAAACCTGCTCAATCCCTCCCTATCCCAGTAACCCTGCTCAATCCCTCCCAATCCCTGTAACCCTGCTCAATCCCTCCCAATCCCTGTAACCTGCTCAATCCCTCCCAATCCCTGTAACCCTGCTCAATCCCTCCCAATCCCTGTAACCCTGCTCAATCCCTCCCAATCCCTGTAACCCTGCTCAATCCCTCCCAATCCCTGTAACCCTGCTCAATCCCTCCCAATCCCTGTAACCCTGCTCAATCCCTCCAATCCCTGTAACCCTGCTCAATCCCTCCAATCCCTGTAACCCTGCTCAATCCCTCCCAATCCTGTAACCTGCTCAATCCCTCCCAATCCCTGTAACCCTGCTCAATCCCTCCCAATCCCTGTAACCCTGCTCAATCCGCCCAATCCCTGTAACCCTGCTCAATCCCTCCCAATCCCTGTAACCCTGCTCAATCCCTCCCAATCCCTGTAACCCTGCTCAATCCCTCCCAATCCCTGTAACCCTGCTCAATCCCTCCCAATCCCTGTAACACTGCTCAATCCCTCCCAATCCCTGTAACCCTGCTCAATCCCTCCCAATCCCTGTAACCCTGCTCAATCCCTCCCAATCCCTGTAACCCTGCTCAATCCCTCCCAATCCCTGTAACCCATCTCAACCCTCCCAATTCCTGTAACCCTGCTCAATCCCTCCCAATCCCTGTAACCCTGCTCAATCCCTCCCAATCCCTGTAACCCTGCTCAATATCACCAAATCCCTGTAACCCTGCTCAATCCGCCCAAACCCTGTAACCCTGCTCAATCCCTCCCAATCCCTGTAACCCTGCTCAATCCCTCCCAATCCCTGTAACCCTGCTCAATCCCTCCCAATCCCTGTAACCCTGCTCAATCCCTCCCTATCCCTGTAACCCTGCTCAATCCCTCCCAATCCCTGTAACCCTGCTCAATCCCTACCAATCCCTGTAACCCTGCTCAATCCCTCCCTATCCCTGTAACCCTGCTCAATCCCTCCCAATCCCTGTAACCCTGCTCAATCCCTCCCAATCCCTGTAACCCTGCTCAATCCCTCCCAATCCCTGTAACCCTGCTCAATCCCTCCCAATCCCTGTAACCCTGCTCAATCCCTCCCAATCCCTGTAACCCTGCTCAATCCCTCCCAATCCCTGTAAACCTGCTCAATCCCTCCCAATCCCTGTAACCCTGCTCAATCCCTCCCAATCCCTGTAACCCTGCTCAATCCCTCCCAATCCCTGTAACCCTGCTCAATCCCTCCCAATCCCTGTAACGCCTGCTCAATCCCTCCCAATCCCTGTAACCCTGCTCAATCCTCCCAATCCCTGTAACCCTGCTCAATCCCTCCCAATCCCTGTAACCCTGCTCAATCCCTCCCAATCCCTGTAACCCTGCTCAATCCCTCCCAATCCCTGTAACCCTGCTCAATTCTTCCCAATCCCTGTAACCCTGCTCAATCCCTCCCAATCCCTGTAACCCTGCTCAATCCCTCCCTATCCCTTAACCTTCCTCAATCCCTCCCAATCCCTGTAACCCAGCACAATCCCTCCCTATCCCTGTAACCCAGCTCAATCCCTCCCTATCCCTGTAACCCTGCTCAATCCCTCCCTATCCTGTAACCCTGCTCATCCCTCCAATCCCTGTAACCCTGCTCAATCCTCCCAATCCCTGTAACCTGCTCAATCCCTCCCAATCCCTGTAACCCTGCTCAATCCCTCCCAATCCCTGTAACCCTGCTCAATCCCTCCCAATCCCTGTAACCCTGCTCAATCCCTCCCAATCCCTGTAACCCTGCTCAATCCCTCCCAATCCCTGTAACCCAGCTCAATCCCTCCCTATCCCTGTAACCCTGCTCAATCCCTCCCAATCCCTGTAACCCTGCTCAATCCCTCCCAATCCCTGTAACCCTGCTCAATCCCTCCCTATCCCTGTAACCCTGCTCAATCCCTCCCAATCCTGTAACCCTGCTCAATCCCTCCCTATCCCTGTAACCCAGCTCAATCCCTTCCTAACCCTGTAACCCTGCTCAATCCCTCCCAATCCCTGTAACCCAACTCAATCCCTCCCAATCCTTGTAACCCTGCTACATCCCACCCAATTTCTGTAAACCTGCTCAATTCCTCCCAATCCCTGTAACCCTGCTCAATCACTCCCAATCCCTGTAAACCTGCTCAATGCCTCCCAATCCCTGTAAGCCCCTGCGCAATCCTCCCAAAGCCCTGTAATCCCATCCTCAATCCCTCCCAATCCCTGTAACCCAGCTCAATCCGCCCAAACCCTGTAACCCAGCTCAATCCCTCCATCCCTGTATCCCTGCTCAATCCACTCCCGATCCCTGTAACCCTGCACAATCCCTCCCCAATCCCTGTATACCACGCTCAATCCCTCCCTATCCCTGTAACCCTGCTCAATCCCTCCCAATCCCTGTAACCCTGCTCAATCCCTCCCAATACCGTAACCCTGCTCAATCCCTCCCAATCCCTGTAACCCTGCTCAATCCCTCCCAATCCTGTAACCTGCTCAATCCCTCCCTATCCCTGTAACCCTGCTCAATCCCTCCCAAACCCTGTAACCCTGCTCAATCCCTCCCAATCCTGTAACCCTGCTCAATCCCTCCCAATCCCTGTAACCCTGCTCAAACCCTCCCAATCCCTGTAACCCTGCCCAATCCCTCACAATCCCTGTAACCCTGCTCAATCCCTCCCAATCCCTGTAATCCTCCTCAATCCCTCCCAATCCCTGTAACCCTGCTCAATCCCCCCCAATCCCTGTAACCCATCTCAATCCCTCCCTATCCCTGTAACCCTGCTCAATCCCTCCCAATCCCTGTAACCCTGCTCAATCCCTCCCAATCCCTGTAACCCTGCTCAATCCCTCCCATTCCCTGTAACCCAGCTCAATCCCTCCTAATCCCTGTAACCCAGCTCAATCCCTCCCCATCCCTGTAACCCTGCTCAATCCCTCCCAATCCCTGTAACCCAGCTCAATCCCTGTAAAGCTGCTCAATCCCTCCCAATCCCTATACACCTGCTCAATACCTACCAATCCCTGTAACCCTGCGCAATCCCTGTAACCCTGCTCAATCCCTCCCAATCCCTTTAACCCTGCTCAATGCCTCCCAATCCCTGTAACCCTGCTCAATCCCTCCCAATCCCTGTAACTCCTCCTCAATCCCTCCCAATCCCTGTAACCTCTGCCTCACATCCGCCAACCCTGTAACCCAGCTCAATCCCTCGCCTATCCCTGTACCCCTGTCTCCACTCCTCCCTATCCCTGTAACCCAGCTCCATCCCGCACAATCCATGTAACCCTGCTCATTCCCTCCCATAATCTTAAACGCTAGCAATCCCTCCCAATCCCTGTAACCCGGCTCAATTCCCCCAATGCCCTGAAAACCTGCTCAAGTCCCTCCCTATCCCTGTAAACCTGCTCAATCCCTTCCCTACCCTGTACCCTGCTCAATCCCTCCCAATCCCTGTAACCCTGCTCAATCCCTCCCAATCCCTGTAACCCTGCTCAATCCCTCCCAATCCCTGTAACCCTGCTCAATCCCTCCCAATCCCTGTAACCCTGCTCAATCCCTCCCAATCCCTGTAACCCTGCTCAATACCTCCCAATCCCTGTAACCCTGCTCAATCCTCCCAAACCCTGTAACCCTGCTCAATCCCTCCCAATCCCTGTAACCCTGCTCAATCCTCCCAAACCCTGTAACCCTGCTCAATCCCTCCCAATCACTGTAACCCTGTTCAATCCTCCCAATCCCTGTAATCCTCCTCAATCCCTCCCAATCCCTGTAACCCTGCTCAATCCTTCCCAATCCCTGTAACCCTGCTCAAACCCTCCCAATCAATGTAAACTTGCTCAATCCCTCCCAATCCCTGTAAAGCTGCTCAATCCCTCCCAATCCCTGTAACCCTGCTCAATCCCTCCCAATCCCTGTAATCCTCCTCAATCCCTCCCAATCCCTGTAACCCTGCTCAATCCGCCCAAACCCTGTAACCCAGCTCAATCCCTCCCTATCCCTGTATCCCTGCTCAATCCCTCCCTATCCCTGTAACCCTGCTCAATCCTCCCAATCCCTGTAACCCTGCTCAATCCCTTCCCAATCCCTGTATCCCTGCTCAATCCCTCCCTATCCCTGTAACCCTGCTCAATCCGCCCAAACCCTTTAACAGTGCTCAATCCATCCCTATCCCTGTAACCCAGCTCAATCCCGCACAATACCTGTAACCCTGCTCAATCCCTCCCAATCCCTGTAACCCTGCTCAATCCCTCCCAATCCCTGTAACCTGCTCAATCCCTCCCAATCCCTGTAACCCTGCTCATCCCTCCCAATCCCTGTAACCTGCTCAATCCTCCCAATCCCTGTAACCCTGCTCAATCCTCCTATCCCTGTAACCCTGCTCAATCCCTCCCTATCCCTGTAACCCTGCTCAATCCCTCCCAAACCCTGTAACCCTGCTCAATCCCTCCCTATCCCTGTAACCCAGCTCAATCCCTTCCTAACCCTGTAACCCTTCTCAATCCCTCCCAATCCCTGTACCCAGCTCAATCCTCCCAATCCATGTAACCCTGCTCAATACCTCCCAATCCCTGTAACCCTGCTCAATCCCTCCCAATCCATGTAAACCAGCTCAATCCCTCCCAATCACTGTAACCCTACTCAATCCCTCCCTATCCCTGTAACCCTGCTCAATGCGCCCGAACCCTGTAACCCTGCTCAATCCCTCCCAATCCCTGTAACCCTGCTCAATCCCTCCCTATCCCTGTAACCCTGCTCAATCCCTCCCAATCCCTGTAACCCTGCTCAATCCCTCCCAATCCCTGTAAACCTGCTCAATCCCTCCCAATCCCTGTAACCCTGCTCAATCCCTCCCAATCCCTGTAACCCTGCTCAATCCCTCCCAATCCCTGTAACCCTGCTCAATCCGCCCAATCCCTGTAACCCTGCTCAATCCCTCCTATCCCTGTAACCCTGCTCATCCCTCCCAATCCCTGTAACCCTGCTCAATCCCTCCCAATCCTGTAACCCTGCTCAATCCTCCCTATCCCTGTAACCCTGCTCAATCCTCCCAATCCCTGTAACCCAGCTCAATCCCTCCCAATCCCTGTAACCCAGCTCAATCCTCCCAATCCCTGTAACCCTGCTCAATCCCTCCCTATCCCTATAACCTGCTCATCCCTCCCAATCCCTGTAACCCTGCTCAATCCCTCCTAATCCCTGTAACCGCTCATCCCTCTCTATCCCTGTAACCCTGCTCAATCCCTCCCAATCCCTGTAACCCTGCTCAATCCCTCCCAATCACTGTAACCCTGCTCAATCCCTCCCTATCCCTGTAACCCTGCTCAATCCCTCCCAATCCCTGTAACCCTGCTCAATCCCTCCCAATCCCTGTAACCAATTTCAATCCCTCCCTATCCCTGTAACCCTGCTCAATCCCTCCCAATCCCTGTAACCCAGCTCAATCCCTCCCAATCCCTGTAACCCTGCTCAATCCCTCCCAATCCCTGTAACCCTGCTCAATCCCTCCCAATCCCTGTAACCCTGCTCAATCTCTCATTATCCCTGTAACCCTGCTCAATCCCTCCCAATCCCTGTAACCCTGCTCAATCCCTCCCAATCCCTGTAACCCTGCTCAATCCCTCCCAATCCCTGTAACCCTGCTCAATCCCTCCCAATCCCTGTAACCCTGCTCAATCCCTCCCAATCCCTGTAACCCTGCTCAATCCCTCCCAATCCTTGCAACCCTGCTCAATCCATCCCAATCCCTGTAACACAGCTCAATCCCTCCCTATCCCTGTAACCCTGCTCAATATCACCAGATCCCTGTAACCCAACTCAATTCCTCCCAATCCCTGTAACCCTGCTCAATCCCTCCCTATCCCTGTAACCCTGCTCAATCCCTCCCAATCCCTGTAACCCTCTCAATCCCTCCAATCCCTGTAAACCCTGCTCAATCCCTCCCAATCCCTGTAACCCTGCTCAATCCCTCCCAATCCCTGTAACCCTGCTCAATCCGCCCAATCCCTGTAACCCAGCTCAATCCCTCCCAATCCCTGTAACCCTGCTCAATCCCTCCCTAATCCTGTAACGCTGCTCATCCCTCCAATCCCTGTAACCCTGCTCAATCCTCCCAAATCCCTGTAACCCTGCTCAATCCCTCCCAATCCCTGTAACCCAGCTCAATCCCTCCCAATCCTGTAACCCAGCTCAATCCCTCCCTAATCCCTGTAACCCAGTCAATCCCTCCCAATCCCTGTAACCCTGCTCAATCCCTCCCAATCCGGTAACCCTGCTCAATCCCTCCCAATCCTGTAACCCAGCTCAATCCCTCCCAATCCTGTAACCCTGCTCAATCCCTCCCTATCCCTGTAACCCTGCGCAATCCCTCCCAATCCCTGTAACCCTGCTCAATCCCTCCCAATCCCTGTAACCCTGCCTCAATCCCTTCCAATCCTGTAACCCTTGCTCAATCCCTCCCAATCCCTGGAAACCCTGCTCAATCCCTCCCAATCCTGTACCCATCGTCAATCCCTCCCAATCCCTGTAACGCTGCTCAATCCCTCCCAATCCCTGTAACCTAGCTCAATCCCTCCCAATCCCTGTAATCCTGCTCAATGCCTCACAATCCCTGTAAACCTGCTCAATCCCTCCCTATCCCAGTAACCCTGCTCAATCCCTCCCAATCCCTGTAACACAGCTCAATGCCTCCCAATCCCTGTAACACAGCTCAATCCTTCCCAATCCCTGTAACCCTGCTCACTCCATCCCTATCCCTGTAACCCTGCTCAATCCCTCCCAATCCCTGTAACCCTGCTCAATCTGCCCAAAACCTGTAACCCTGCTCAATCCCTCCCTATCCCTGTAACCCTGCCTAATCCCTCCCTATCCCTGTAACCCAGCTGAATCCCTCCCAATCGCTGTAACCCTGCTCAATCCCTCCCAATCCCTGTAACCCTGCTCCATCCCTCCCAATCCCTGTAACCCTGCTCAATCCCTCCCTATCCCTGTAACCCTGCTCAATCCTTCCCAATCCCTGTCACCCAGCTCAATCCCTCCCAATCCCTGTAACCCTGCTCAATCCCTCCCTATCCCTGTAACCCTGCTCAATCCCTCCCAATCCCTGTAACCCTGCTCAATCCCTCCCAATCCCTGTAACCCTGCTCAATCCCTCCCAATCCCTGTAACCCTGCTCAATCCCTCCCAATCCCTGTAACCCTGCTCAATCCCTCCCTATCCCTGTAACCCTGCTCAATCCGCCCAAACCCTGTAACCCTGCTCAATCCCTCCCTATCCCTGTAACCCTGCTCAATCCGCCCAAACCCTGTAACCCAGCTCAATCCCTCCCAATCCCTGTAAACCAGCTCAATCCCTCCCAATCCCTGTAACCCTGCTCAATCCGCCCAATCCCTGTAACCCTGCTCAATCCCTCCCAATCCCTGTAACCCTGCTCAATCCCTCCCAATCCCTGTAACCCTGCTCAATCCCTCCCAATCCCTGTAACGCTGCTAAATCCCACCCTATCCCTGTAACCCTGCTCAATCCTTCCCAATCCCTGTAACCCTGCTCAATACCTACCAATCCCTGTAACCCTGCTCAATCCCTCCCAATCCTGTAACCCTGCTCAATCCCTCCCAATCCCTGTAACCCTGCTCAATCCCTCCAATCCCTGTAACCCTGCTCAATCCCTCCCAATCCCTGTAACCCTGCTCAATCCCTCCAATCCCTGTAACCCTGCTCAATCCCTCCCATTCCCTGTAACCCTGCTCAATCCCTCCCAATCCCTGTAACCCTGCTCATCCCTCCCAATCCTGTAACCCTGCTCAATCCTCCCAATCCTGTAACCCAGCTCAATCCCTCCCAATCCCTGTAACCCTGCTCAATCCCTCCCAATCCCTGTAACCCTGCTCAATCCCTCCCAATCCCTGTAACCCTGCTCAATCCCTCCCAATCCCTGTAACCCTGCTCAATCCCTCCCAATCCCTGTAACCCTGCTCAATCCCTCCCAATCCCTGTAACCCAGCTCAATCCCTCCCAATCCCTGTAACCCTGCTCAATCCGCCCAATCCCTGTAACCCTGCTCAATCCCTCCCAATCCCTGTAACCCTGCTCAATCCCTCCCAATCCCTGTAACCCTGCTCAATCCCTCCCTATCCCTGTAACCCTGCTCAATCCCTCCCAATCCCTGTAACCCTGCTCAATTCTTCCCAATCCCTGTAACCCTGCTCAATCCCTCCCAATCCCTGTAACCCTGCTCAATCCCTCCCTATCCCTGTAACCCTGCTCAATGCGCCCGAACCCTGTAACCCTGCTCAATCCCTCCCAATCCCTGTAACCCAGCTCAAATCCCTCCAATCCCTGTAACCTGCTCAATCCCTCCCTATCCCTGTAACCCTGCTCAATCCATCCCTAATCCTGTAACCCTGCTCAATCCCTCCCAATCCCTGTAACCCTGCTCAATCCCTCCCAATCCCTGTAACCCTGCTCAATCCCTCCCAATACCCTGTAACCCTGCTCAATCCTCCCAATCCCTGTAACCCTGCTCAATCCCTCCCAATCCCTGTAACCCTGCTCAATCCCTCCCAATCCCTGTAACCCTGCTCAATCCTCCCAATCCCTGTAACCTGCTCAATCCCTCCCAATCATGTAACCCTGCTCAATCCTCCCAATCCCTGTAACCCTGCTCAATCCCTCCCAATCCCTGTAACCCTGCTCAATCCCTCCCTATCCCTGTAACCCTGCTCAATCCCTCCCAATCCCTGTAACCCTGCTCAATCCCTCCCAATCCCTGTAACCCTGCTCAATCCCTCCCAATCCCTGTAACCCTGCTCAATCCCTCCCAATCCCTGTAACCCAGCTCAATCCCTCCCTATCCCTGTAACCCTGCTCAATCCCTCCCTATCCCTGTAACCCTGCTCAATCCCTCCCAATCCCTGTAACCCTGCTCAATCCCTCCCAATCCCTGTAAACCTGCTCAATCCCTCCCTATCCCTGTAACCCTGCTCAATACGTCCCAATCCCTGTAACCCTGCTCAATCCCTCCCAATCCCTGTAACCCTGCTCAATCCCTTCCAATCCGTGTAACCCTGCTCAATCCCTCCCAATCCCTGTAACCCTGCTCAATCCCTCCCTATCCCTGTAACCCTGCTCAATCCCTCCCAATCCCTGTAACCCTGCTCAATCCCTCCCAATCCCTGTAACCCTGCTCAATCCCTCCCAATCCCTGTAACCCTGCTCAATCCGCCCAAACCCTGTAACCCTGCTCAATCCCTCCCTATCCCTGTAACCCTGCTCAATCCCTCCCAATCCCTGTAACCCTGCTCAATCCCTCCCAATACCTGTAACCCTGCTCAATCCCTCCCAATCCCTTTAAACCTGCACAATCCCTCACAATCCCTGTAACCCTGCTCAATACTTCCCTATCCCTGTAACCCTGCTCAATCCCTCCCAATCCCTGTAACCGTGATCAATTCTTCCCAATCCCTGTAACCCTGCTCAATCCCTCACTATCCCTGTAACCCAGCTCAATCCCTCCCAATCCCTGTAACCCTGCTCAATCCCTCCCAATCCCTGTAACCCAGCTCAATCCCTCCCAATCCCTGTAACCCAGCTCAAACCCTCCCAATCCCTGTAACCCAGCTCAATCCCTCCCAATCCCTGTAACCCAGCTCAATCCCTCCCTATCCCTGTAACCCTGCTCAATCCCTCCCAATCCCTGTAACCCTTCTCAATCCCTCCTTATCCCTGTAAACCTGCTCAAACCCTCCCTATCCCTGTAACCCAGCTCAATCCCTCCCAATCCCTGTAACCCTGCTCAATCCCTCCCAATCCCTGTAACGCTGCTCAATCCCTCCCAATCCCTGCAACCTAGCAAAATCCCTCCCAATTCCTGTAACCCTGCTCAATCTGTCCCAATCCTTGTAATCCTGCTCAATCCCTCCCAATCCCTGTAACACAGCTCAATCCCTCCCAATCCCTGTAACCCAGCTCAATCCCTCCCAATCCCTGTAATCCTGCTCAATGCCTCCCATTTCATGCCACCCTGCTCAATCCTTCCCAATCCCTGTAACCCTGCTCACTCCATCCCAATTCCTGAAACCCTGCTCAATCCCTCCAATCCCTGTAACCCTGCTCAATCCCTCCCAATCCCTGTAACCCTGCTCAATCCCTCCCTATTCCTGTAACCCTGCTCAATCCCTCCCAATCCCTGTAACCCTGCTCAATCTGCCCAAAACCTGTAACCCTGCTCAATCCCTCCCTATCCCTGTAACCCTGCTCAATCCCTCCCAATCCCTGTAACCCTGCTCAATCCCTCACAATCACTGTAACCCTGCTCACTCCCTCCCAATCCCTGTAACCCTGCTCAATCCCTCCCAATCCCTGTAACCCTGCTCAATCCCTCCCTATCCCTGTAACCCTGCTCAATCCCTCCCAATCCCTGTAACCCTGCTACATGCCACACAATTTCTGTAACCCTGCTCAATCCATCCCAATCCCTGTAACCCAGCTCAATCCCTCCCAATCCCTGTAACCCTGCTCAATCATCCCAAAACCTGTAACCCAGCTCAATCCCTCCCAATCCCTGTAACCCTGCTCAATCCCTCCCAATCCCTGTAACCCTGCTCAATCCCTCCCAATCCCTGTAACCCTGCTCAATCACTCCCAATCCCTGTAACCCATGCTCAATCCTCCCAATCCCTGTAACCCTGCTCAATCCCTCCCAATCCCTGTAACCCAGCTAATCCTCCCTATCCTGCTAACCCTGCTAATCCTCCCAATCCTGTAACCCTGCTCAATCCTCCCATCCCTGTAACCTGCTCAATACCTCCCAATCCCTGTAACCCTGCTCAATCCTCCCAAACCCTGTAACCCTGCTCAATCCCTCCCAATCCCTGTAACCCTGCTCAATCCCTCCCAATCCCTGTAATCCTGCTCAATCCCTCCCTAGCACTGTAACCCAGCTCAATCCCTTCCTAACCCTGTAACCCTTCTAAATCCCTCCCAATCCTTGTAACCCTGCTACATCCCACCCAATCCCTGTAACCCTGCTCGATCCCTCCCAATCCCTGTAACCCTGCTCAATCCCTCCCAATCCCTGTAACCCTGCTAAATCCCTCCCAATCCCTGTAACCCAGCTCAATCCCTCCCAATCCCTGTATAACCAGCTCAATCCCTCCCAATCCCTGTAAATTTGCTCAATCCCTTCCTATCCCTGTAACCCTGCTCAATCCCTCTCTATCCCTGTAATCCTGCTCAATCCCTCCCAATCACTGTAACCCTGCTCAATCCCTCCCAATCACTGTAACCCCTGTTCAATCCCTCCCAATCACTGTAACCAGCTCAATCCCTCCCAATCCCTGTAACACAGCTCAATCCCTCCCTATCCCTGTAACCCTGCTCAATATCACCAGATCCCTGTAACCCAACTCAATTCCTCCCAATCCCTGTAACCCTGCTCAATCCCTCCCAATCCCTGTAACCCTGCTCAATCCCTCCCAATCCCTGTAACCCTGCTCAATCCCTCCCAATCCCTGTAACCCTGCTCAATCCCTCCCAATCCCTGTAACCCTGCTCAATCCCTCCCAATCCCTGTAACCCTGCTCAATCCCTCCCAATCCCTGTAACCCTGCTCAATCCCTCCCAATCCCTGTAACCCTGCTCAATCCCTCCCAATCCCTGTAACCCTGCTCAATCCCTCCCAATCCCTGTAACCCTGCTCAATCCCTCCCAATCCCTGTAACCCTGCTCAATCCCTCCCAATCCCTGTAACCCTGCTCAATCCCTCCCAATCCCTGTAACCCTGCTCAATCCCTCCCAATCCCTGTAACCCTGCTCAATCCCTCCCAATCCCTGTAACCCTGCTCAATCCCTCCCAATCCCTGTAACCCTGCTCAATCCCTCCCAATCCCTGTAACCCTGCTCAATCCCTCCCAATCCCTGTAACCCTGCTCAATCCCTCCCAATCCCTGTAACCCTGCTCAATCCCTCCCAATCCCTGTAACCCTGCTCAATCCCTCCCAATCCCTGTAACCCTGCTCAATCCCTCCCAATCCCTGTAACCCTGCTCAATCCCTCCCAATCCCTGTAACCCTGCTCAATCCCTCCCAATCCCTGTAACCCTGCTCAATCCCTCCCAATCCCTGTAACCCTGCTCAATCCCTCCCAATCCCTGTAACCCTGCTCAATCCCTCCCAATCCCTGTAACCCTGCTCAATCCCTCCCAATCCCTGTAACCCTGCTCAATCCCTCCCAATCCCTGTAACCCTGCTCAATCCCTCCCAATCCCTGTAACCCTGCTCAATCCCTCCCAATCCCTGTAACCCTGCTCAATCCCTCCCAATCCCTGTAACCCTGCTCAATCCCTCCCAATCCCTGTAACCCTGCTCAATCCCTCCCAATCCCTGTAACCCTGCTCAATCCCTCCCAATCCCTGTAACCCTGCTCAATCCCTCCCAATCCCTGTAACCCTGCTCAATCCCTCCCAATCCCTGTAACCCTGCTCAATCCCTCCCAATCCCTGTAACCCTGCTCAATCCCTCCCAATCCCTGTAACCCTGCTCAATCCCTCCCAATCCCTGTAACCCTGCTCAATCCCTCCCAATCCCTGTAACCCTGCTCAATCCCTCCCAATCCCTGTAACCCTGCTCAATCCCTCCCAATCCCTGTAACCCTGCTCAATCCCTCCCAATCCCTGTAACCCTGCTCAATCCCTCCCAATCCCTGTAACCCTGCTCAATCCCTCCCAATCCCTGTAACCCTGCTCAATCCCTCCCAATCCCTGTAACCCTGCTCAATCCCTCCCAATCCCTGTAACCCTGCTCAATCCCTCCCAATCCCTGTAACCCTGCTCAATCCCTCCCAATCCCTGTAACCCTGCTCAATCCCTCCCAATCCCTGTAACCCTGCTCAATCCCTCCCAATCCCTGTAACCCTGCTCAATCCCTCCCAATCCCTGTAACCCTGCTCAATCCCTCCCAATCCCTGTAACCCTGCTCAATCCCTCCCAATCCCTGTAACCCTGCTCAATCCCTCCCAATCCCTGTAACCCTGCTCAATCCCTCCCAATCCCTGTAACCCTGCTCAATCCCTCCCAATCCCTGTAACCCTGCTCAATCCCTCCCAATCCCTGTAACCCTGCTCAATCCCTCCCAATCCCTGTAACCCTGCTCAATCCCTCCCAATCCCTGTAACCCTGCTCAATCCCTCCCAATCCCTGTAACCCTGCTCAATCCCTCCCAATCCCTGTAACCCTGCTCAATCCCTCCCAATCCCTGTAACCCTGCTCAATCCCTCCCAATCCCTGTAACCCTGCTCAATCCCTCCCAATCCCTGTAACCCTGCTCAATCCCTCCCAATCCCTGTAACCCTGCTCAATCCCTCCCAATCCCTGTAACCCTGCTCAATCCCTCCCAATCCCTGTAACCCTGCTCAATCCCTCCCAATCCCTGTAACCCTGCTCAATCCCTCCCAATCCCTGTAACCCTGCTCAATCCCTCCCAATCCCTGTAACCCTGCTCAATCCCTCCCAATCCCTGTAACCCTGCTCAATCCCTCCCAATCCCTGTAACCCTGCTCAATCCCTCCCAATCCCTGTAACCCTGCTCAATCCCTCCCAATCCCTGTAACCCTGCTCAATCCCTCCCAATCCCTGTAACCCTGCTCAATCCCTCCCAATCCCTGTAACCCTGCTCAATCCCTCCCAATCCCTGTAACCCTGCTCAATCCCTCCCAATCCCTGTAACCCTGCTCAATCCCTCCCAATCCCTGTAACCCTGCTCAATCCCTCCCAATCCCTGTAACCCTGCTCAATCCCTCCCAATCCCTGTAACCCTGCTCAATCCCTCCCAATCCCTGTAACCCTGCTCAATCCCTCCCAATCCCTGTAACCCTGCTCAATCCCTCCCAATCCCTGTAACCCTGCTCAATCCCTCCCAATCCCTGTAACCCTGCTCAATCCCTCCCAATCCCTGTAACCCTGCTCAATCCCTCCCAATCCCTGTAACCCTGCTCAATCCCTCCCAATCCCTGTAACCCTGCTCAATCCCTCCCAATCCCTGTAACCCTGCTCAATCCCTCCCAATCCCTGTAACCCTGCTCAATCCCTCCCAATCCCTGTAACCCTTCTCAATCCCTCCCAATCCTTGTAACCCTGCTACATCCCACCCAATATCTGTAACCCTGCTCGATCCATCCCAATCCCTGTAACCCTGCTCAATCCCTCCCAATCTCTGTAACCCTGCTCAATCCCTCCCAATCCCTGTAACCCTGCTCAATCCCTCCCAATCCCTGTAACCCTGCTCAATCCCTCCCAATCCCTGTAACCCTGCTCAATCCCTCCCAATCCCTGTAACCCTGCTCAATCCCTCCCAATCCCTGTAACCCTGCTCAATCCCTCCCAATCCCTGTAACCCTGCTCAATCCCTCCCAATCCCTGTAACCCTGCTCAATCCCTCCCAATCCCTGTAACCCTGCTCAATCCCTCCCAATCCCTGTAACCCTGCTCAATCCCTCCCAATCCCTGTAACCCTGCTCAATCCCTCCAATCCCTGTAACCCTGCTCAATCCCTCCCAATCCCTGTAACCCTGCTCAATCCCTCCCAATCCCTGTAACCCTGCTCAATCCCTCCCAATCCCTGTAACCCTGCTCAATCCCTCCCAATCCCTGTAACCCTGCTCAATCCCTCCCAATCCCTGTAACCCTGCTCAATCCCTCCCAATCCCTGTAACCCTGCTCAATCCCTCCCAATCCCTGTAACCCTGCTCAATCCCTCCCAATCCCTGTAACCCTGCTCAATCCCTCCCAATCCCTGTAACCCTGCTCAATCCCTCCCAATCCCTGTAACCCTGCTCAATCCCTCCCAATCCCTGTAACCCTGCTCAATCCCTCCCAATCCCTGTAACCCTGCTCAATCCCTCCCAATCCCTGTAACCCTGCTCAATCCCTCCCAATCCCTGTAACCCTGCTCAATCCCTCCCAATCCCTGTAACCCTGCTCAATCCCTCCCAATCCCTGTAACCCTGCTCAATCCCTCCCAATCCCTGTAACCCTGCTCAATCCCTCCCAATCCCTGTAACCCTGCTCAATCCCTCCCAATCCCTGTAACCCTGCTCAATCCCTCCCAATCCCTGTAACCCTGCTCAATCCCTCCCAATCCCTGTAACCCTGCTCAATCCTCCCAATCCCTGTAACCCTGCTCAATCCCTCCCAATCCCTGTAACCCTGCTCAATCCCTCCCAATCCCTGTAACCCTGCTCAATCCCTCCCAATCCCTGTAACCCTGCTCAATCCCTCCCAATCCCTGTAACCCTGCTCAATCCCTCCCAATCCCTGTAACCCTGCTCAATCCCTCCCAATCCCTGTAACCCTGCTCAATCCCTCCCAATCCCTGTAACCCTGCTCAATCCCTCCCAATCCCTGTAACCCTGCTCAATCCCTCCCAATCCCTGTAACCCTGCTCAATCCCTCCCAATCCCTGTAACCCTGCTCAATCCCTCCCAATCCCTGTAACCCTGCTCAATCCCTCCCAATCCCTGTAACCCTGCTCAATCCCTCCCAATCCCTGTAACCCTGCTCAATCCCTCCCAATCCCTGTAACCCTGCTCAATCCCTCCCAATCCCTGTAACCCTGCTCAATCCCTCCCAATCCCTGTAACCCTGCTCAAACCCTCCCAATTCCTGTAACCCTGCTCAATCCCTCCCAATCCCTGTAACCCTGCTCAATCCCTCCCAATCCCTGTAACCCTGCTCAATCCCTCCCAATCCCTGTAACCCTGCTCAATCCCTCCCAAACCCTGTAGCCCTGCTCAATCCCTCCCAATCCCTGCAACCCAGCTCAATCTCTCCAATCCCTGTAACACTGCTCAATCCCTTCCAATCCCTGTAAACCTGCTCAATCCCTCCCTATCCCTGTAACCTTCCTCAATCCCTCCCTATCCCTGTAACCCAGCTCAATCCCTCCCAATCCCTGTAACCCTGCTCAATCCCTCCCAATCCCTGTAACCCTGCTCAATCCCTCCCAATCCCTGTAACCCTGCTCAATCCCTCCCAATCCCTGTAACCCTGCTCAATCCCTCCCAATCCCTGTAACCCTGCTCAATCCCTCCCAATCCCTGTAACCCTGCTCAATCCCTCCCAATCCCTGTAACCCTGCTCAATCCCTCCCAATCCCTGTAACCCTGCTCAATCCCTCCCAATCCCTGTAACCCTGCTCAATCCCTCCCAATCCCTGTAACCCTGCTCAATCCCTCCCAATCCCTGTAACCCTGCTCAATCCCTCCCAATCCCTGTAACCCTGCTCAATCCCTCCCAATCCCTGTAACCCTGCTCAATCCCTCCCAATCCCTGTAACCCTGCTCAATCCCTCCCAATCCCTGTAACCCTGCTCAATCCCTCCCAATCCCTGTAACCCTGCTCAATCCCTCCCAATCCCTGTAACCCTGCTCAATCCCTCCCAATCCCTGTAACCCTGCTCAATCCCTCCCAATCCCTGTAACCCTGCTCAATCCCTCCCAATCCCTGTAACCCTGCTCAATCCCTCCCAATCCCTGTAACCCTGCTCAATCCCTCCCAATCCCTGTAACCCTGCTCAATCCCTCCCAATCCCTGTAACCCTGCTCAATCCCTCCCAATCCCTGTAACCCTGCTCAATCCCTCCCAATCCCTGTAACCCTGCTCAATCCCTCCCAATCCCTGTAACCCTGCTCAATCCCTCCCAATCCCTGTAACCCTGCTCAATCCCTCCCAATCCCTGTAACCCTGCTCAATCCCTCCCAATCCCTGTAACCCTGCTCAATCCCTCCCAATCCCTGTAACCCTGCTCAATCCCTCCCAATCCCTGTAACCCTGCTCAATCCCTCCCAATCCCTGTAACCCTGCTCAATCCCTCCCAATCCCTGTAACCCTGCTCAATCCCTCCCAATCCCTGTAACCCTGCTCAATCCCTCCCAATCCCTGTAACCCTGCTCAATCCCTCCCAATCCCTGTAACCCTGCTCAATCCCTCCCAATCCCTGTAACCCTGCTCAATCCCTCCCAATCCCTGTAACCCTGCTCAATCCCTCCCAATCCCTGTAACCCTGCTCAATCCCTCCCAATCCCTGTAACCCTGCTCAATCCCTCCCAATCCCTGTAACCCTGCTCAATCCCTCCCAATCCCTGTAACCCTGCTCAATCCCTCCCAATCCCTGTAACCCTGCTCAATCCCTCCCAATCCCTGTAACCCTGCTCAATCCCTCCCAATCCCTGTAACCCTGCTCAATCCCTCCCAATCCCTGTAACCCTGCTCAATCCCTCCCAATCCCTGTAACCCTGCTCAATCCCTCCCAATCCCTGTAACCCTGCTCAATCCCTCCCAATCCCTGTAACCCTGCTCAATCCCTCCCAATCCCTGTAACCCTGCTCAATCCCTCCCAATCCCTGTAACCCTGCTCAATCCCTCCCAATCCCTGTAACCCTGCTCAATCCCTCCCAATCCCTGTAACCCTGCTCAATCCCTCCCAATCCCTGTAACCCTGCTCAATCCCTCCCAATCCCTGTAACCCTGCTCAATCCCTCCCAATCCCTGTAACCCTGCTCAATCCCTCCCAATCCCTGTAACCCTGCTCAATCCCTCCCAATCCCTGTAACCCTGCTCAATCCCTCCCAATCCCTGTAACCCTGCTCAATCCCTCCCAATCCCTGTAACCCTGCTCAATCCCTCCCAATCCCTGTAACCCTGCTCAATCCCTCCCAATCCCTGTAACCCTGCTCAATCCCTCCCAATCCCTGTAACCCTGCTCAATCCCTCCCAATCCCTGTAACCCTGCTCAATCCCTCCCAATCCCTGTAACCCTGCTCAATCCCTCCCAATCCCTGTAACCCTGCTCAATCCCTCCCAATCCCTGTAACCCTGCTCAATCCCTCCCAATCCCTGTAACCCTGCTCAATCCCTCCCAATCCCTGTAACCCTGCTCAATCCCTCCCAATCCCTGTAACCCTGCTCAATCCCTCCCAATCCCTGTAACCCTGCTCAATCCCTCCCAATCCCTGTAACCCTGCTCAATCCCTCCCAATCCCTGTAACCCTGCTCAATCCCTCCCAATCCCTGTAACCCTGCTCAATCCCTCCCAATCCCTGTAACCCTGCTCAATCCCTCCCAATCCCTGTAACCCTGCTCAATCCCTCCCAATCCCTGTAACCCTGCTCAATCCCTCCCAATCCCTGTAACCCTGCTCAATCCCTCCCAATCCCTGTAACCCTGCTCAATCCCTCCCAATCCCTGTAACCTGCTCAATCCCTCCCAATCCCTGTAACCCTGCTCAATCCCTCCCAATCCCTGTAACCCTGCTCAATCCCTCCCAATCCCTGTAACCCTGCTCAATCCCTCCCAATCCCTGTAACCCTGCTCAATCCCTCCCAATCCCTGTAACCCTGCTCAATCCCTCCCAATCCCTGTAACCCTGCTCAATCCCTCCCAATCCCTGTAACCCTGCTCAATCCCTCCCAATCCCTGTAACCCTGCTCAATCCCTCCCAATCCCTGTAACCCTGCTCAATCCCTCCCAATCCCTGTAACCCTGCTCAATCCCTCCCAATCCCTGTAACCCTGCTCAATCCCTCCCAATCCCTGTAACCCTGCTCAATCCCTCCCAATCCCTGTAACCCTGCTCAATCCCTCCCAATCCCTGTAACCCTGCTCAATCCCTCCCAATCCCTGTAACCCTGCTCAATCCCTCCCAATCCCTGTAACCCTGATCAATTCTTCCCAATCCCTGTAACCCTGTTCAATCCCTCCCAATCCCTGTAACCCTGCTCAATCCCTCCCAAACCCTGTAGCCATGCTCAATCCCTCCCAATCCCTGCAACCCAGCTCAATCTCTCCAATCCCTGTAACACTGCTCAATCCCTCCCAATCCCTGTAACCCTGCTCAATCCCTCCCTATCCCTGTAACCTTCCTCAATCCCTCCCTATCCCTGTAACCCTGCTCAATCCCTCCCAATCCCTGGAACCCTGCTCAATCCCTCCCAATCCCTGTAACCCTGCTCAATCCCTCCCAATCCCTGTAACCCTGCTCAATCCCTCCCAATCCCTGTAACCCTGCTCAATCCCTCCCAATCCCTGTAACCCTGCTCAATCCCTCCCAATCCCTGTAACCCTGCTCAATCCCTCCCAATCCCTGTAACCCTGCTCAATCCCTCCCAATCCCTGTAACCCTGCTCAATCCCTCCCAATCCCTGTAACCCTGCTCAATCCCTCCCAATCCCTGTAACCCTGCTCAATCCCTCCCAATCCCTGTAACCCTGCTCAATCCCTCCCAATCCCTGTAACCCTGCTCAATCCCTCCCAATCCCTGTAACCCTGCTCAATCCCTCCCAATCCCTGTAACCCTGCTCAATCCCTCCCAATCCCTGTAACCCTGCTCAATCCCTCCCAATCCCTGTAACCCTGCTCAATCCCTCCCAATCCCTGTAACCCTGCTCAATCCCTCCCAATCCCTGTAACCCTGCTCAATCCCTCCCAATCCCTGTAACCCTGCTCAATCCCTCCCAATCCCTGTAACCCTGCTCAATCCCTACCTAACCCTGTAACCCTGCTCAATCCCTCCCAATCCCTGTAACCCTGCTCAATCCCTCCCAATCCCTGTAACCCTGCTCAATCCCACCCAATCCCTGTAACCCTGCTCAATCCCTCCCAATCCCTGTAACCCAGCTCAATCCCTCCCAATCCCTGTAATCCTGCTCAATCCCTCCCAATCCCTGTAACCCTGCTCAATCCTCCCAAACCCTGTAACCCTGCTCAATCCCTCCCAATCCCTGTAACCCTGCTGAATTCCTCCCAATCCCTGTAACCCTGCTCAATCCCTCCCAATCCCTGTAACCCTGCTCAATCCCTCCCAATCCCTGTAACCCTGCTCAATCCCTCCCAATCCCTGTAACCCTGCTCAATCCCTCCCAATCCCTGTAACCCTGCTCAATCCCTCCCAATCCCTGTAACCCTGCTCAATCCCTCCCAATCCCTGTAACCCTGCTCAATCCCTCCCAATCCCTGTAACCCTGCTCAATCCCTCCCAATCCCTGTAACCCTGCTCAATCCCTCCCAATCCCTGTAACCCTGCTCAATCCCTCCCAATCCCTGTAACCCTGCTCAATCCCTCCCAATCCCTGTAACCCTGCTCAATCCCTCCCAATCCCTGTAACCCTGCTCAATCCCTCCCAATCCCTGTAACCCTGCTCAATCCCTCCCAATCCCTGTAACCCTGCTCAATCCCTCCCAATCCCTGTAACCCTGCTCAATCCCTCCCAATCCCTGTAACCCTGCTCAATCCCTCCCAATCCCTGTAACCCTGCTCAATCCCTCCCAATCCCTGTAACCCTGCTCAATCCCTCCCAATCCCTGTAACCCTGCTCAATCCCTCCCAATCCCTGTAACCCTGCTCAATCCCTCCCAATCCCTGTAACCCTGCTCAATCCCTCCCAATCCCTGTAACCCTGCTCAATCCCTCCCAATCCCTGTAACCCTGCTCAATCCCTCCCAATCCCTGTAACCCTGCTCAATCCCTCCCAATCCCTGTAACCCTGCTCAATCCCTCCCAATCCCTGTAACCCTGCTCAATCCCTCCCAATCCCTGTAACCCTGCTCAATCCCTCCCAATCCCTGTAACCCTGCTCAATCCCTCCCAATCCCTGTAACCCTGCTCAATCCCTCCCAATCCCTGTAACCCTGCTCAATCCCTCCCAATCCCTGTAACCCTGCTCAATCCCTCCCAATCCCTGTAACCCTGCTCAATCCCTCCCAATCCCTGTAACCCTGCTCAATCCCTCCCAATCCCTGTAACCCTGCTCAATCCCTCCCAATCCCTGTAACCCTGCTCAATCCCTCCCAATCCCTGTAACCCTGCTCAATCCCTCCCAATCCCTGTAACCCTGCTCAATCCCTCCCAATCCCTGTAACCCTGCTCAATCCCTCCCAATCCCTGTAACCCTGCTCAATCCCTCCCAATCCCTGTAACCCTGCTCAATCCCTCCCAATCCCTGTAACCCTGCTCAATACCTACCAATCCCTGTAACCCTGCTCAATCCCTCCCAATCCCTGTAACCCTGCTCAATCCCTCCCAATCCCTGTAACCCTGCTCAATCCCTCCCAATCCCTGTAACCCTGCTCAATCCCTCTCAATCCCTGTAACCCTGCTCAATCCACCCAATCCCTGAAACCCTGCTCAATACCTCCCAATCCCTGTAACCCTGCTCAATCCCTCCCAATCCCTGTAACCCTGCTCAATCCCTCCCAATCCCTGTAACCCTGCTCAATCCCTCCCAATCCCTGTAACCCTGCTCAATCCCTCCCAATCCCTGTAACCCTGCTCAATCCCTCCCAATCCCTGTAACCCTGCTCAATCCCTCCCAATCCCTGTAACCCTGCTCAATCCCTCCCAATCCCTGTAACCCTGCTCAATCCCTCCCAATCCCTGTAACCCTGCTCAATCCCTCCCAATCCCTGTAACCCTGCTCAATCCCTCCCAATCCCTGTAACCCTGCTCAATCCCTCCCAATCCCTGTAACCCTGCTCAATCCCTCCCAATCCCTGTAACCCTGCTCAATCCCTCCCAATCCCTGTAACCCTGCTCAATCCCTCCCAATCCCTGTAACCCTGCTCAATCCCTCCCAATCCCTGTAACCCTGCTCAATCCCTCCCAATCCCTGTAACCCTGCTCAATCCCTCCCAATCCCTGTAACCCTGCTCAATCCCTCCCAATCCCTGTAACCCTGCTCAATCCCTCCCAATCCCTGTAACCCTGCTCAATCCCTCCCAATCCCTGTAACCCTGCTCAATCCCTCCCAATCCCTGTAACCCTGCTCAATCCCTCCCAATCCCTGTAACCCTGCTCAATCCCTCCCAATCCCTGTAACCCTGCTCAATCCCTCCCAATCCCTGTAACCCTGCTCAATCCCTCCCAATCCCTGTAACCCTGCTCAATCCCTCCCAATCCCTGTAACCCTGCTCAATCCCTCCCAATCCCTGTAACCCTGCTCAATCCCTCCCAATCCCTGTAACCCTGCTCAATCCCTCCCAATCCCTGTAACCCTGCTCAATCCCTCCCAATCCCTGTAACCCTGCTCAATCCCTCCCAATCCCTGTAACCCTGCTCAATCCCTCCCAATCCCTGTAACCCTGCTCAATCCCTCCCAATCCCTGTAACCCTGCTCAATCCCTCCCAATCCCTGTAACCCTGCTCAATCCCTCCCAATCCCTGTAACCCTGCTCAATCCCTCCCAATCCCTGTAACCCTGCTCAATCCCTCCCAATCCCTGTAACCCTGCTCAATCCCTCCCAATCCCTGTAACCCTGCTCAATCCCTCCCAATCCCTGTAACCCTGCTCAATCCCTCCCAATCCCTGTAACCCTGCTCAATCCCTCCCAATCCCTGTAACCCTGCTCAATCCCTCCCAATCCCTGTAACCCTGCTCAATCCCTCCCAATCCCTGTAACCCTGCTCAATCCCTCCCAATCCCTGTAACCCTGCTCAATCCCTCCCAATCCCTGTAACCCTGCTCAATCCCTCCCAATCCCTGTAACCCTGCTCAATCCCTCCCAATCCCTGTAACCCTGCTCAATCCCTCCCAATCCCTGTAACCCTGCTCAATCCCTCCCAATCCCTGTAACCCTGCTCAATCCCTCCCAATCCCTGTAACCCTGCTCAATCCCTCCCAATCCCTGTAACCCTGCTCAATCCCTCCCAATCCCTGTAACCCTGCTCAATCCCTCCCAATCCCTGTAACCCTGCTCAATCCCTCCCAATCCCTGTAACCCTGCTCAATCCCTCCCAATCCCTGTAACCCTGCTCAATCCCTCCCAATCCCTGTAACCCTGCTCAATCCCTCCCAATCCCTGTAACCCTGCTCAATCCCTCCCAATCCCTGTAACCCTGCTCAATCCCTCCCAATCCCTGTAACCCTGCTCAATCCCTCCCAATCCCTGTAACCCTGCTCAATCCCTCCCAATCCCTGTAACCCTGCTCAATCCCTCCCAATCCCTGTAACCCTGCTCAATCCCTCCCAATCCCTGTAACCCTGCTCAATCCCTCCCAATCCCTGTAACCCTGCTCAATCCCTCCCAATCCCTGTAACCCTGCTCAATCCCTCCCAATCCCTGTAACCCTGCTCAATCCCTCCCAATCCCTGTAACCCTGCTCAATCCCTCCCAATCCCTGTAACCCTGCTCAATCCCTCCCAATCCCTGTAACCCTGCTCAATCCCTCCCAATCCCTGTAACCCTGCTCAATCCCTCCCAATCCCTGTAACCCTGCTCAATCCCTCCCAATCCCTGTAACCCTGCTCAATCCCTCCCAATCCCTGTAACCCTGCTCAATCCCTCCCAATCCCTGTAACCCTGCTCAATCCCTCCCAATCCCTGTAACCCTGCTCAATCCCTCCCAATCCCTGTAACCCTGCTCAATCCCTCCCAATCCCTGTAACCCTGCTCAATCCCTCCCAATCCCTGTAACCCTGCTCAATCCCTCCCAATCCCTGTAACCCTGCTCAATCCCTCCCAATCCCTGTAACCCTGCTCAATCCCTCCCAATCCCTGTAACCCTGCTCAATCCCTCCCAATCCCTGTAACCCTGCTCAATCCCTCCCAATCCCTGTAACCCTGCTCAATCCCTCCCAATCCCTGTAACCCTGCTCAATCCCTCCCAATCCCTGTAACCCTGCTCAATCCCTCCCAATCCCTGTAACCCTGCTCAATCCCTCCCAATCCCTGTAACCCTGCTCAATCCCTCCCAATCCCTGTAACCCTGCTCAATCCCTCCCAATCCCTGTAACCCTGCTCAATCCCTCCCAATCCCTGTAACCCTGCTCAATCCCTCCCAATCCCTGTAACCCTGCTCAATCCCTCCCAATCCCTGTAACCCTGCTCAATCCCTCCCAATCCCTGTAACCCTGCTCAATCCCTCCCAATCCCTGTAACCCTGCTCAATCCCTCCCAATCCCTGTAACCCTGCTCAATCCCTCCCAATCCCTGTAACCCTGCTCAATCCCTCCCAATCCCTGTAACCCTGCTCAATCCCTCCCAATCCCTGTAACCCTGCTCAATCCCTCCCAAACCCTGTAACCCTGCTCAATCCCTCCCAATCCCTGTAACCTTCTCAATCCCTCCTATCCCTGTTACCCTGCTCAATCCCTCCCAATCCCTGTAACCCAGCTCAATCCCTCCCAATCCCTGTAACCCTGCTCAATCACTCCCAATCCCTGTAACCCTGCTCAATCCCTCCCTATCCCTGTAACCCTGCTCAATCCCTCCCAATCCCTGTAACCCATCTCAACCCTCCCAATTCCTGTAACCCTGCTCAATCCCTCCCAATCCCTGTAACCCTGCTCAATCCCTCCAAATCCCTGGAACCCTGCTCAATCCCTCCAATCCCTGTAACCCTGCTCAATCCCTCCAATCCCTGTAACCCTGCTCAATCCCTCCCAATCCCTGAACCCTGCTCAATCCTCCCAATCCCTGTAACCCTGCTCAATCCCTCCCAATCCCTGTAACCCTGCTCAATCCCTCCCAATCCCTGTAACCCTGCTCAATCCCTCCCAATCCCTGTAACCCAGCTCAATCCCTCCCAATCCCTGTAACCCTGCTCAATCCCTCCCAATCCCTGTAACCCTGCTCAATCCCTCCCAATCCCTGTAACCCTGCTCAATCCCTTCCAATCCCTGTAACCCTGCTCAATCCCTCCCTATCCCTGTAACCCAGCTCAATCCCTCCCAATCCCTGTAACCCTGCTCATTCCCTCCCAATCCCTGTAACCCTGCTCAATCCCTCCCAATCCCTGTAACCCTGCTCAATCCCTCCCAATCCCTGTAACCCTGCTCAATCCCTCCCAATCCCTGTAACCCTGCTCAATCCTTCCCAATCCCTGTAACCCTGCTCAATTCCTTCCAATCCCTGTAACCCATCTCAACCCTCCCAATCCCTGTAACCCTGCTCAATCCCTCCCAATCCCTGTAACCCTGCTCAATCCCTCCCAATCCCTGTAACCCTGCTCAATCCCTCCCAATCCCTGTAACCCAGCTCAATCCCTCCCAATCCCTGTAAACCCTGCTCAATCACTCCCAGATCCCTGTAACCCTGCTCAATCCCTCCCAGTCCCTGTAACCCTGCTCAATCCGCCCAATCCCTGTAATGCAGATCAATCCCTCCCTATTCCTGTAACCCTGCTGAATCCCTCCCAATCCCTGCAACCCTGCTCAATCCCTCCCAATCCCTGTTTGCCTGCTCAATCCCTCCCAATCCCTGTAACCCTGCTCAATCCCTCCCAATCCCTGTAACCCTGCTCAATGCCTCCCAATCCCTGTAACCCTGCTCAATCCCTCACAAACCCTGTAACCCTGCTCAATCCGCCCAAACCCTGTAACCCTGCTCAATCCCTCCCAATCCCTGTAACGCATCTCAACCCTCCCAATTCCTGTAACCCTGCTCAATCCCTCCCAATCCCTGTAACCCAGCTCAATCCCTCCCAATCCCTGTAACCCTGCTCAATCCCTCCCAATCCCTGGAACCCTGCTCAACATCACCAAATCCCTGTAACCCTGCTCAATCCCTCCCAATCCCTGTAACCCTGCTCAATCCCTCCCAATCCCTGTAACCCTGCTCAATCCCTCACAATCACTGTAACCCTGCTCAATCCCTCCCAATCCCTGTAACCCTGCTCAATCCCTCCCAATCCCTGTAACCCTGCTCAATCCCTCCCTATCCCTGTAACCCAGCTCAATCCGTCCAAATCCCTGTAAACCTGTTCATTCCCTCCCAATCCCTGTAACCCAGCTAAATCATCCCAAACCCTGTAACCCAGCTCAATCCCTCCCTATCCCTGTAACCCAGCTCAATCCCTCCCAATCCCTGTAACCCTGCGCAATCCCTCCCTATCCCTGTAACCCAGCTCAATCCCTCCCAATCCCTGTAACCTGCTCAATCCCTCCCAATCCCTGTAACCCTGCTCAATCCCTCCCAATCCCTGTAACCTGCTCAATCCCTCCCTATCCCTGCAACACTGCTAAATCCTTCCCAATCCCTGTAACCCTGCTCAATCCCTCCCAATCCCTGTAACCCTGCTCAATCCCTCCCAATCCCTGTAACCCTGCTCAATCCCTCCCAATCCCTGTAACCCTGCTCAATCCCTCCCAATCCCTGTAACCCTGCTCAATCCCTCCCAATCCTGTAACCCTGCTCAATCCCTCCCAATCCCTGTAACCCTGCTCAATATCTCCCAATCCCTGTAACAAAGTTCAATCCCTCCCAATCCCTGTAACCCTGCTCAATCCGCCCAATCCCTGTAACCCTGCTCAATCCCTCCCAATCCCTGTAACCCTGCTCAATCCCTCCCAATCCCTGTAACCCTGCTCAATCCCTCCCAATCTCTGTAACCCTGCTCAATCCCTCCCAATCCCTGTAACCCTGCTCAATCCCTCCCTATCCCTGTAACCCTGCTCAATCCCTCCCAATCCCTGTAACCCTGCTCAATCCCTCCCAATCCATGTAACCCTGCTCAATCCCTCCCAATCCCTGTAACCGAACTCAATCACTCCCAATCCCTCTAACTTGGCTCAATCCCTCCCAATCCCTGTAACCCTACTCAATCCCTCCCTAACCCTGTAACCCTGCTCAATCCGCCCAAACCCTGTAACCCTGCTCAATGCCTCCCAATCCCTGTAACCCTGCTCAATCCCTCCCAATACCTGTAACCCAGCTCAAACCCTCCCAATCCCTGTTACCCTGCTCAATCCCTCCCTAACCCTGTAACCCTGCTCAATCCCTCACAAACCCTGTAACCCTGCTCAATCCGCTCAAACCCTGTAACCCTGCTCAATCCCTCCCAATCCCTGTAACCCATCTCAACCCTCCCAATTCCTGTAACCCTATTCAATCCCTCCCAATCCCTGTAACACTGATCAATTCTTCCCAATCCCTGTAACCCTGTTCAATCCCTCCCAATCCCTTTAACCCTGCTCAATCCCTCCCAAACCCTGTAGCCCTGCTCAATCCCTCCCAATCCCTGCAACCCAGCTCAATCTCTCCAATCCCTGTAACACTGCTCAATCCCTCCCAATCCCTGTAACCCTGCTCAATCCCTCCCTATCCCTGTAACCCACCTCAATCCCTCCCTATCCCTGTAACCCTGCTCAATCCCTCCCTATCCCTGTAACCCTGCTCAATCCTCCCTATCACTGTAACCCTGCTCAATCCCTCCCAATCCCTGTAACCCTGCTCAATCCCTCCCAATCCCTGTAACCCTGCTCAATCCCTCCAATCCCTGTAACCCTGCTCAAATCCCTCCCAATCCCTGTAACCCTGCTCAATCCCTCCCAATCCCTGTAACCCTGCTCAATTCCTCCCAATCCCCTGTAACCCTGCTCATTCCCTCCCAATCCCTGTAACCACTGCTCAATCCCTCCCAATCCCTGTAACCCTGCTCAATCCCTCCAATCCCTGTAACCCAGGCTCAATCCCTCCCAATCCCTGTAACCTGCTCAATCCCTCCCAATCCCTGTAACCCTGCTCAATCCTCCAATCCCTGTAACCTGCTCAATCCCTCCCAATCCCTGTAACCCTGCTCAATCCCTCCCAATCCCTGTAACCCTGCTCAATCCCTCCCCAATCCCTGTAACCCTGCTCAATCCCTCCCAATCCCTGTAACCCTGCTCAATCCCTCCAATCCCTGTAACCCTGCTCAATCCCTCCCAATCCCTTAAACCCTGCTCAATCCCTCCCAATCCCTGTAACCCTGCTCAATCCCTCCCAATCCCTGTAAACATGCTCAATCCCTCCCAATCCCTGTAACCCTGCTCAATCCCTCCCAATCCCTGTAACCCTGCTCAATCCTCCCAATCCCTGTAACCCTGCTCAATCCCTCCCAATCCCTGTAACCCTGCTCAATCCCTCCCAATCCCTGTAACCTGCTCAATCCCTCCCTATCCCTGTAACCCTGCTCAATCCCTCCCAATCCCTGTAACCCTGCTCAATCCCTCCCAATCCCTGTAACCCTGCTCAATCCCTCCCAATCCCTGTAACCCTGCTCAATCCTCCCATCCCTGGTAACCCTGCTCAATCCCTCCCAATCCCTGTAACCCTGCTCAATCCCTCCCAATCCCTGTAACCCTGCTCAAATCCCTCCCAATCCCTGTAACCCTGCTCAATCCCTCCCTATCCCTGTAACCCAGCTCAATCCCTCCCAATCCCTGTAACCCTGCTCAATCCCTCCCTATCCCTGTAACCCTGCTCAATCCCTCCCAATCCCTGTAACCCTGCTCAATCCCTCCCTATCCCTGTAACCCTGCTCAATCCCTCCCTATCCCTGAACTCCTGCTCAATCACTCCCAATCCTGTAACCCTGCTCAATCCCTCCCAATCCCTGTAACCCATCTCAATCCCTCCCAATCCCTGTAACCCTGCTCAATCCCTCCCAATCCCTGTAACCCCAGCTCATCCCTCCCTATCCCTGGAAACCTGCTCAATCCTCCCTATCCTGTAACCCTGCTCAATCCCTCCCAATCCCTGTAACCCTGCTCAATCCCTCCCATTCCCTGTAACCCAGCTCCATCCCTCCTTATCCCTGTAACCCATCTCAATCCGTCTCAATCCCTGTAAATCTGCTCAATCCCTCCCAATCCCTGCGATCCTTCTCAATCCCTTCCAATCCTTGTAACCCTGCTACATCCCACCCAATCCCTGTAACCCAGCTCAATCCCTCCCAATCCCTGTAATCCTGCTCAATATCACCAGATCCCTGTAACCCAGCTCAATCCCTCCCAGTCCCTGTAACCCTGCTCAATCCCTCCCTATCCCTGTAATGCAGATCAATCCCTCCCTATTCCTGAAACCCTGCTGAATCCCTCCCAATCCCTGCAACCCTGCTCAATCCCTCCCAATCCCTGTTTGCCTGCTCAATCCCTCCCAATCCCTGTAACCCTGCTCAATCACTCCCAATCCCTGTAAACCTGCTCAATGCCTCCCTATCCCTGTAACCCTGCTCAATCACTCCCAATCCCTGTAAACCTGCTCAATCCCTCCCAATCCCTGTAACCCTGCTCAATCCCTCCCAATCCCTGTAACCCTGCTCAATCCCTCCCTATCCCTGTAACCCTGCTCAATCCCTCCCTATCCCTGTAACCCAGCTCAAACCCTCCCTATCCCTGTAACCCTGCTCAATCCCTCCCAATCCCTGTAACCCATCTCAATCCCTCCCAATCACTGTAAACCTGCTCAATCCCTTCCAATCACTGTAAACCTGCTCAATCCCGCCCAATCCCTGTAACCCAGCTCAATCCCTTCCAATCACTGTAAACCTGCTCAATCCCGCCCAATCCCTGTAACCCATCCCAATTCCTCCCAATCACTGTAAACCTGCTCAAACCCTCCCAATCCCTGTAGCCCTGCTCAATCCCGCACAATCCCTGTAACCCTGCTCAATCCGCCCAAACACTGTAACCCTGCTCAATTCCTCCCAATCCCTGTAACCCAGCTCAATCCCTCCGTATCCCTGTGACCCTGCTCAATACCTCCCAATCCCTGTAACCAATTTCAATCCCTCCCAATCCCTGTAACCCTGCTCAATCCCTCCCTATCCCTGTAACCCTACTCAATCCCTCCCAATCCCAATAACCCTGCTCAATCCCTCCCTATCTCTGTAACCCTGCTCAGTCCCTCCCAATCCCTGTAACCCTGCTCAATCCCTCTTAATCCCCGTAACCCTGCTCAATCCCTCCCAATCCCTGTAACCCTGCTCAATCCCTCCTAATCCCTGTAAAACTGCTCAATCCCTTTCAATCCCTGCAATGCTGCTCAATCACTCCCAATCCCTGTAACCCTGCTCAATCCCTCCCAATCCCTGTAACCCAGCTCAATCCCTCCCAATCCCTGTAACCCTGCTCAATCCCTCCCAATCCCTGTAACCCAGCTCAATCCCTCCCAATCCCTGTAACCCATCTCAATCCCTCCCAATCCCTGTAAACCAGCTCAATCCCTCCCAATACCTGTAACCCTGCTCAATCCCTCCCAATCCCTGTAACCCTGCTCAATCCCTCCCAATCCCTGTAACCCAGCTCAATCCCTCCCAATCCCTGTAACCCAGCTCAATCCCTCCCAATCCCTGTAACCCATCTCAATCCCTCCCAATCCCTGTAACCCTGCTCAATCCCTCCCAATACCTGTAACCCTGCTCAATCCCTCCCAATCCCTGTAACCCTGCTCAATCCCTCCCTATCCCTGTAACCCATCTCAACCCTCCCAATTCCTGTAACCCATCTCAATCCCTCCCAATTCCTGTAACCCTATTCATCCCTCCCAATCCCTGTAACCCTGATCAATTCTTCCCAATCCCTGTAACCCTGCTCAATCCCTCCCTATCCCTTTAACCCTGGTCAATCCCTCCCTATCCCTGTAACCCTGCTCAATCCCTCCCAATCTCTGTAACCATGCTCAATCCCTCCCAATCTCTGTAACCCTGCTCAATCCCTCCCAATCCCTGTAACCCTGCTCAATCCCTCCCAATCACTGAAACCCATCTCAATCCCTCCCAATCACTGTAACCCAGCTCAATCCCTCCCTATCCCTGTAACCCATCTCAATCCCTCCCAATCCCTGTAACCCAGCTCAATCCCTCCCAATCCCTGTAACCCAGCTCAATCCCTCCCAATCCCTGTAACCCTGCTCATTCCCTCCCAATCCCTGTAACCCAGCTCAATCCCTCCCAATACCTGTAACCCAGCTCAATCCCTCACAAACCCTCTAACTTGGCTCAATCCCTCCCTATCCCTGTAACCCTGCACAATCACTCCCAATCCCTGTAACCCTGCTCAATCCCTCCCAATACCTGTAACCCTGCTCAATCCCTCCCAATCCCTGTAACCCAGCTCAATCCCTCCCAATCCCTGTAACCCTGATCAATTCTTCCCAATCCCTGTAACCCTGCTCAATCCCTCCCAATCCCTGTAACCCTGATCAATTCTTCCCAATCCCTGTAACCCTGCTCAATCCCTCCCAATCCCTCTAACTTGGCTCAATCACTCCCAATCCCTGTAACCCTGCTCAATCCCTCCCAATCCCTGTAACCCTGCTCTTTCTCTCCCAATCCCTGTAACCCTGCTCAAAACCTCCCAATACCTGTAACCCAGCTCCATCCCTCCTTATCCCTGTAACCCATCTCAATCCATCTCAATCCCTGTAAACCTGCTCAATCCCTCCCAATCCCTGTCACCCTGCTCAATTCCTCCCAATACCTGTAACCCTGCTCAATCCCTTCCTGTCCCTGTAAACCAGCTCAATCCCTCCCAATCCCTGTAACCCTGCTCAATCCCTCCCAATGCCTGTAACCCTGCTAAATCCTTCCCAATCCCTGTAAACCTGCTCAATCCCTCCCAATCCCTGTAACCCTGCTCAATCCCTCCCAATCCCTGTAAACCTGCTCAATCCCTCCCTATCCCTGTAACCCAGCTCAATCCCTCCCTATCCCTGTAACCCTGCTCAATCCCTCCCAATCCCTGTAACCCTGCTAAATCCCTCCCTATCCCTGTAACCCTGCTCAATCCCTCCCAATCCCTGTAACCCTGCTCAATCCCTCCCAATCCCTGTAACCCTGCTCAATCCCTCCCTATCCCTGTAACCCTGCTCAATCCCTCCATATCCCTGTAACCTAGCTCAATCCCTCCCTATCCCTGTAACCCTGCTCAATCCCTCCCAATACCTGTAATCTTGCTCAATCCCTCCCTATCCCTGTAACGCAGAAAAATCCCTCCCTATCCCTGTAACCCAGCTCAATCCCTCCCAATCCCTGTAACCCTGCTCAATCCCTCCCAATCCCTGTAACCCTGCTCAATCCCTCCCAATCCCTGTAACCCTGCTCAATCCCTCCCTATCCCTGTAACCCTGCTCAATCCCTCCCTATCCCTGTAACCCTGCTCAACCCTCCCAATCCCTGTAACCCTGCTCAATCCCTCCCATTCCCTGTAACCCTGCTCAATCCCTCCCAATCCCTGTAACCCTGCTCAATCCCTCCCAATCCCTGTAACCCTGCTCAATCCCTCCCAATCCCTGTAAACCTGCTCAATCCCTCCCTATCCCTGTAACCCTGCTCAATCCCTCCCAAACCCTGTAACCCTGCTCAATCCCTCCCAATCCCTGTAACCCTGCTCAATCCCTCCCAATCCCTGTAACCCAGCTCAATCCTTCCCAATCCCTGTAACCCTGCTCAATCCCTCCCAATCCCTGTAACCCAGCTCACTCCCTCCCAATCTCTGTAACCCTGCTCAATCCCTCCCTATCCCTGTAAACCTGCTCAATCCCTCCCAATCCCTGTAACCCAGTTCCATCCCTCCTTATCCCTGTAACCCATCTCCATCCCTCCCAATCCCTGTAACCCTGCTCAATCCCTTCCTGTCCCTGTAACCCAGCTCAATCCCTCTCAATCCCTGTAACCCAGCTCAATATCTCCCAATCCCTGTAACCCAGCTCAATCCCTCCCAATCCCTGTAACAAAGCTCAATCCCTCCGAATCCCTGTAACCCTGCTCAATCTGCCCAAACCCTGTAACACAGCTCAATCCCTAACAATCCCTGTAACCCTGCTAAACCCCTCCCAATCCCTGTTTACCTGCTCAATCCCTCCCAATCCTTTTATCCCTGCTCAATCCTTCCCAATCCCTGTAACCCTGCTCAATCCCTCCCTATCCCTGTAACGCAGCTCAATCCAGCCCTATCCCTGTAACCCAGCTCAATCCCTCCCAATCCCTGTGACCCTGCTCAATCCCTCCCGATCGCTGTAAGCCTGCTCAATCCCTCCCAATCCCTGTAACCCAGCTCAATCCCTCCCAATCCCTGTAACCCTGCTCAATCCCTCCCAATCCCTGTAACCCGGCTCAATCCCTCCCAATCCCTTTAACCCTTCTCAATTCTTCCCAATCCCTGTAACCCTGTCAATCCCTCCCAATCCCTGTAAATTTGCTCAATCCCTCCTATCCCTTTAACCCTGCTCAATCCCTCCCATTCCCTGTAACCCAGCTCCATCCCTCCTTATTCCTGTAACCCTGCTCAATCTGTCTCAATCCCTGTAAACCTGCTCAATCCCTCCCAATCCCTGTAATCCTGCTCAATCCCTTCCTATCCCTGTAACCCAGCTCAATTACTCCCAATCCCTGTAACCCAGCTCAATCCCTCCCTATCCCTGTAACCCAGCTCAATATCTCCCAATCCCTGTAACCCAGCTCAATCCCTCCCAATCCCTGTAACCCTGCTCAATCCCTCCCTATCCCTGTTACCCTGCTCAATCCCACACAATCCCTGTAACCCAGCTCAATCCCTCCCAATCCCTGTAACCCTGATCAATCCCTCCTAATCCCAGTAACCCTGGTCAATCCGTCCCAAACCCTGTAACCCAGCTAAATCCCTCCCAATCCCTGTAACCCTGCACAATCCCTCCCTATCCCTGTAACCCTGCTCAATTCCTTCCAATCTCTGCAACGCTGTTCAATCCCTCCCAATCCCTGTAACCCTGCTCTTTCCCTCCCAATCCCTGTAACCCTGCTCAAAACCTCCCAATCCCTGTAACCCTGTTCCATCACTCCTTATCCCTGTAACCCATCTCAATCCATCTCAATCCCTGTAAACCTGCTCAATCCCTCCCAATCCCTGTAACCCAGCTCAATCCCTTCCTGTCCCTGTAAACCAGCTCAATCCCTCCCAATCCCTGTAACCCAGCTCAATATCTCCCAATCCCTGTAACCCTGCTCAATCCCTCCCAATGCCTGTAACCCTGCTAAATCCTTCCCAATCCCTTTTAACCTGATCAATCCCTCCCAATCCCTTTAACCCTGCTCAATCCCTCCCAATCCCTGTAAACCTGCTCAATCCCTCCCAATCCCTGTAACCCAGCTCAATATCTCCCAATCCCTGTAACCCTGCTCAATCCCTCCCAATGCATGTAACCCTGCTAAATCCTTCCCAATCCCTTTTAACCTGATCAATCCCTCCCAATCCCTTTAACCCTGCTCAATCCCTCCCAATCCCTGTAAACCTGCTCAATCCCTCCCTATCCCTGTAACCTAGCTCAATCCCTCCCTATCCCTGTAACCCTGCTCAAACCCTCCCAATCCCTGTAATCCTCCTCAATCCCTCCCAATCCCTGTAACCCTGCTCAATCCCTCCCAATACCTGTAACCCAGCTCAATCCCTCCCTATCCCTGTAACCCTGCTCAATCCCTCCCTATCCCTGTAACCCAGATCAATCCCTCCCTATCCCTATAACAAAGCTCAATCCCTCCCAAACCCTGTAACCCAGCTCAATCCCTCCGAATCCCTGCAACCCTGCTCAATCCCTCCCAATCCCTGTAACCCTGCTCAATCCCTCCCTATCCCTGTAAACCTGCTCAATCCCTCCCAATCCCTGTTACCCAGCTCAATCCCTCCCAAACCCTGTAACCCTGCGCAATCCCTCCCAATCCCTGTAACCCTGCTCAATCCCTCCCAATCCCTGTAACCCAGCTCAATCCTTCCCAATCCCTGTAACCCTGCTCAATCCCTCCCTATCCCTGTAACCCTGCTCAATCCCTCCCAATCCCTGTAACCCTGCTCAATCCCTCCCTATCCCTGTAAACCTGCTCAATCCCTCCCAATCCCTGTAACCCAGTTCCATCCCTCCTTATCCCTGTAACCCATCTCCATCCCTCCCAATCCCTGTAACCCTGCTCAATCCCTTCCTGTCCCTGTAACCCAGCTCAATCCCTCCCAATCCCTGTAACCCTGCTCAATCCCTCCCTATCCCTGTAACCCAGTTCCATCCCTCCTTATCCCTGTAACCCATCTCCATCCCTCCCAATCCCTGTAACCCTGCTCAATCCCTTCCTGTCCCTGTAACCCAGCTCAATCCCTCTCAATCCCTGTAACCCAGCTCAATATCTCCCAATCCCTGTAACCCAGCTCAATCCCTCCCAATCCCTGTAACAAAGCTCAATCCCTCCCAATCCCTGTAACCCGGCTCAATCCCTCCCAATCCCTCTAACTTGGCTCAATCACTCCCAATCCCTGTAACCCAGCTTCATCCCTCACTATCCCTGTAACCCATCTCAATCCCTCCCAATCCCTGTAACCCTTCTCATTCCCTCCTAATACCTGTAACCCAGCTCAATCCCTCACAAACCCTGTAACCCTGCTCAATCCCTCCCAATCCCTGTAACCCTGTTCAGTCCCTTCCTATCCCTGTAACCCTGCTCAATCCCTCCCAATCCCTGTAACCCTGCTCAATCCCTCCCTATCCCTGTAACCCTGCTCAATCCCTCCCAATCCCTGTAACCCTGTTCAGTCCCTTCCTATCCCTGTAACCCAGCTCAATCCCTCCCAATCCCTGTAACCCTGCTCAATCCCTCCCAATCCCTGTAACCCTGCTCAATCCCTCCCTATCCCTGTAACCCAGCTCAATCCCTCCCAATCCCTGTAACCCAGCACAATCCCTCCCAATCCCTGTAACCCAGCTCAATCCCTCTCAATCCCTGTAACCCTGCTCAATCCCTCCCTATCCCTGTAACCCTGCTCAATTCCTTCCAATCTCTGCAACGCTGTTCAATCCCTCCCAATCCCTTTAACCCTGCTCAATCCCTCCCAATCCCTATAACTCTGCTCTTTCCCTCCCAATCCCTGTAACCCTGCTCTTTCCCTCCCAATCCCTGTAACCCTGCTCAAAACCTCCCAATCCCTGTAACCCTGTTCCATCACTCCTTATCCCTGTAACCCATCTCAATCCATCTCAATCCCTGTAAACCTGCTCAATTCCTCCCAATACCTGTAACCCTGCTCAATCCTTTCCTGTCCCTGTAAACCAGCTCAATCCCTCCCAATCCCTGTAACCCAGCTCAATATCTCCCAATCCCTGTAACCCTGCTCAATCCCTCCCAATGCATGTAACCCTGCTCAATCCCTCCCTATCCCTGTAACCCTGCTCAATCCCAAACAATCCCTGTAACCCTGCTCAATCCCTCCCAATCGCTGTAAACCTGCTCAATCCCTCCCTATCCCTGTAACCCTGCTCAATCCCTCCATATCCCTGTAACCTAGCTCAATCCCTCCCTATCCCTGTAACCCAGATCAATCCCTCCCTATCCCTGTAACTCTTCGCAATCCCTCCCAATCCCTGCAACCCAGCTCAATCCCTAACAATCCCTGTAACGCTGTTCAATCCCTCCCAATCCCTTTAACCCTGCTCAATCCCTCCCAATCCCTGTAACCCTGCTCTTTCCCTCCCAATCCCTGTAACCCTGCTCAAAACCTCCCAATCCCTGTAACCCTGTTCCATCAAACCTTATCCCTGTAACCCATCTCAATCCATCTCAATCCCTGTAAACCTGCTCAATTCCTCCCAATACCTGTAACCCTGCTCAATCCCTTCCTGTCCCTGTAAACCAGCTCAATCCCTCCCAATCCCTGTAACCCAGCTCAATATCTCCCAATCCCTGTAACCCTGCTCAATCCCTCCCAATCCCTGTAACCCAGCTCAATCTCTCCCAATCCCTGTAACCCAGCTCAATCCCTCCCAATGCCTGTAACCCTGCTCAATCCCTCCCAATCCCTGTAACCCTGCTCAATCCCTCCCAATCCCTGTAACCCTGCTCAATCCCTCCCTATCCCTGTAAACCTGCTCAATCCCTCCCAATCCCTGTTACCCAGCTCAATCCCTCCCAAACCCTGTAACCCTGCGCAATCCCTCCCAATCCCTGTAACCCTGCTCAATCCCTCCCAATCCCTGTAACCCAGCTCAATCCTTCCCAATCCCTGTAACCCTGCTCAATCCCTCCCTATCCCTGTAACCCTGCTCAATCCCTCCCAATCCCTGTAACCCTGCTCAATCCCTCCCTATCCCTGTAAACCTGCTCAATCCCTCCCAATCCCTGTAACCCAGTTCCATCCCTCCTTATCCCTGTAACCCATCTCCATCCCTCCCAATCCCTGTAACCCTGCTCAATCCCTTCCTGTCCCTGTAACCCAGCTCAATCCCTCTCAATCCCTGTAACCCAGCTCAATATCTCCCAATCCCTGTAACCCAGCTCAATCCCTCCCAATCCCTGTAACCCGGCTCAATCCCTCCCAATCCCTCTAACTTGGCTCAATCACTCCCAATCCCTGTAACCCAGCTTCATCCCTCACTATCCCTGTAACCCATCTCAATCCCTCCCAATCCCTGTAACCCTTCTCATTCCCTCCTAATACCTGTAACCCAGCTCAATCCCTCACAAACCCTGTAACCCTGCTCAATCCCTCCCAATCCCTGTAACCCTGTTCAGTCCCTTCCTATCCCTGTAACCCTGCTCAATCCCTCCCAATCCCTGTAACCCTGCTCAATCCCTCCCTATCCCTGTAACCCTGCTCAATCCCTCCCAATCCCTGTAACCCTGTTCAGTCCCTTCCTATCCCTGTAACCCAGCTCAATCCCTCCCAATCCCTGTAACCCTGCTCAATCCCTCCCAATCCCTGTAACCCTGCTCAATCCCTCCCTATCCCTGTAACCCAGCTCATTCCGTCCAAATCCCTGTAACCCTGCACAATCCCTCCCAATCCCTGTAACCCAGCTCAATCCCTCTCAATCCCTGTAACCCTGCTCAATCCCTCCCTATCCCTGTAACCCTGCTCAATTCCTTCCAATCTCTGCAACGCTGTTCAATCCCTCCCAATCCCTTTAACCCTGCTCAATCCCTCCCAATCCCTATAACTCTGCTCTTTCCCTCCCAATCCCTGTAACCCTGCTCTTTCCCTCCCAATCCCTGTAACCCTGCTCAAAACCTCCCAATCCCTGTAACCCTGTTCCATCACTCCTTATCCCTGTAACCCATCTCAATCCATCTCAATCCCTGTAAACCTGCTCAATTCCTCCCAATACCTGTAACCCTGCTCAATCCTTTCCTGTCCCTGTAAACCAGCTCAATCCCTCCCAATCCCTGTAACCCAGCTCAATATCTCCCAATCCCTGTAACCCTGCTCAATCCCTCCCAATGCATGTAACCCTGCTCAATCCCTCCCTATCCCTGTAACCCTGCTCAATCCCAAACAATCCCTGTAACCCTGCTCAATCCCTCCCAATCCCTGTAAACCTGCTCAATCCCTCCCTATCCCTGTAACCCTGCTCAATCCCTCCATATCCCTGTAACCTAGCTCAATCCCTCCCTATCCCTGTAACCCAGATCAATCCCTCCCTATCCCTGTAACTCTTCGCAATCCCTCCCAATCCCTGCAACCCAGCTCAATCCCTAACAATCCCTGTAACGCAGCTCAATCCCTCCCAATCCCTTTAACCCTGCTCAATCCCTCCCAATCCCTGTAACCCTGCTCTTTCCCTCCCAATCCCTGTAACCCTGCTCAAAACCTCCCAATCCCTGTAACCCTGTTCCATCACACCTTATCCCTGTAACCCATCTCAATCCATCTCAATCCCTGTAAACCTGCTCAATTCCTCCCAATACCTGTAACCCTGCTCAATCCCTTCCTGTCCCTGTAAACCAGCTCAATCCCTCCCAATCCCTGTAACCCAGCTCAATATCTCCCAATCCCTGTAACCCTGCTCAATCTCTCCCAATCCCTGTAACCCAGCTCAATCTCTCCCAATCCCTGTAACCCAGCTCAATCCCTCCCAATGCCTGTAACCCTGCTCAATCCCTCCCAATCCCTGTAACCCAGCTCAATATCTCCCAATCCCTGTAACCCTGCTCAATCTCTCCCAATCCCTTTTAACCTGATCAATCCCTCCCAATCCCTTTAACCCTGCTCAATCCCTCCCAATCCCTGTAACCCTGCTCAATCCCTCCCAATCCCTTTTAACCTGATCAATCCCTCCCAATCCCTTTAACCCTGCTCAATCCCTCCCAATCCCTGTAAACCTGCTCAATCCCTCCCAATCCCTGTAACCCAGCTCAATATCTCCCAATCCCTGTAACCCTGCTCAATCCCTCCCAATCCCTATAACCCAGCTCAATATCTCCCAATCCCTGTAACCCTGCTCAATCCCTCACAATCCCTGTAACCCAGCTCAATATCTCCCAATCCCTGTAACCCTGCTCAATCCCTCCCAATGCATGTAACCCTGCTAAATCCTTCCCAATCCCTTTTAACCTGATCAATCCCTCCCAATCCCTTTAACCCTGCTCAATCCCTCCCAATCCCTGTAAACCTGCTCAATCCCTCCCTATCCCTGTAACCCTGCTCAATCCCTCCATATCCCTGTAACAAAGCTCAATCCCTCCGAATCCCTGTAACCCTGCTCAATCTGCCCAAACCCTGTAACACAGCTCAATCCCTAACAATCCCTGTAACCCTGCTAAACCCCTCCCAATCCCTGTTTACCTGCTCAATCCCTCCCAATCCTTTTATCCCTGATCATTCCCTCCCAATCCCTGTAACCCTGCACAATCCCTCCCTATCCCTGTAACGCAGCTCAATCCAGCCCTATCCCTGTAACCCAGCTCAATCCCCCCCTATTCCTGTAACCCTGCTCAATCCCTCTCTATCCCTGTAACCCTGCTGAATCCCTCCCAATCCCTGCAACCCTGCTCAATCCCTCCCTATCCCTGTAACCCTGCTCAATACCTCCCAATCCCTGTAAACAATTTCAATCCCTCCCAATCCCTGTAACCCTGCTCAATCCCTCCCTATCCCTGTAACCCTACTCAATCCCTCCCTATCCCTGTAACCCTGCTCAATACCTCCCAATCCCAATAACCCTGCTCAATCCCTCCCTATCGATGTAACCCTGCTCAACCACTCCCAATCCCTGTAACCCTGCTCAATCCCTCCCAATCCCTGTAACCCAGCTCAACCACTCCCAATCCCTGTAACCCTGCTCAATCCCTGTTAATCCCCGTAACCCTGCTCAATCCCTCCCAATCCCTGTAACCCTGCTCAATCCCTTTCAATCCCTGTAATCCTGCTCAATCCCTCCCAATCCCTGTAACCCTGCTCAATTCTTCCCAATCCCTGTAACCCAGCTCAATCCCTCCCAATCCCTGTAACCCTGCACAATCCCTCCCAATCCCTGTAACCCTGCTCAATCCCTCCCAATCCCTGTAACCCTGCTCAATCCCTCCCTATCCCTGTAACCCATCTCAATCACTCCCAATCACTTAACCCTGCTCAATCCCTCCCAATCCCTGTAACCCAGCTCAATCCCTTCCAATCCCTCTAACTTGGCTCAATCCCTCCCAATCCCTGTAACCCAGCTTCATCCCTCACTATCCCTGTAACCCATCTCATTCCCTCCTAATACCTGTAACCCAGCTCAATCCCTCACAAACCCTGTAACCCTGCTCAATCCCTCCCAATCCCTGTAACCCTGCTCAGTCCCTTCCTATCCCTGTAACCCTGCTCAATCCCTCCCAATCCCTGTAACCCTGCTCAATCCCTCCCAATCCCTGTAACCCTGCTCAATCCCTCCCAATCCCTGTAACCCAGCTCAATCCCTCCCAATCCCTGTAACCCTGCTCAATCCCTCCCTATCCCTGTAACCCAGCTCAATCCCTCCCAATCCCTGTAACCCTGCACAATCCCTCCCAATCCCTGTAACCCATCTCAATCCATCTCAATCCCTGTAAACCTGCTCAATTCCTCCCAATACCTGTAACCCTGCTCAATCCCTTCCTGTCCCTGTAAACCAGCTCAATCCCTCCCAATCCCTGTAACCCAGCTCAATACCTCCCAATCCCTGTAACCCTGCTCAATCCCTCCCAATGCCTGTAACCCAGCTCAATCCCTCCCTATCCCTGTAACCCTGCTCAATCCCAAACAATCCCTGTAACCCTGCTCAATCCCTCCCAATCCCTGTAAACCTGCTCAATCCCTCCATATCCCTGTAACCTAGCTCAATCCCTCCCAATCCCTGTAACCCTGCTCAATCCCTCCCAATCCCTGTAACCCTGTTCAATCCCTCCCAATACCTGTAATCTTGCTCAATCCCTCCCTATCCCTGTAACCCAGATCAATCCCTCCCTATCCCTGTAACTCTTCGCAATCCCTCCCAATCCCTGCAACCCAGCTCAATCCCTAACAATCCCTGTAACGCAGCTCAATCCCTCCCAATCCCTGTAAACCTGCTCAATGCCTCCCAATCCCTGTAACCCTGCTCAATCCCCCCCAGTCGCTGTAACCCTGCTCAATCCCTCCCTATCCCTGTAAATTTGCTCAATCCCTCCCTATCCCTGTAAACCTGCTCAATCCCTCCCAATCCCTGTAACCCTGCTCAATCCCACCCAATCCCTGTAACCCTGCTCAATCCCTCCCAATCCCTGTAACCCTGCTCAATCCCACCCAATCCCTGTAACCCTGCTAAATCCCTCCCAATCCCTGTAACCCTGCTCAATCCCTCCCAATCCCTATAACAAAGCTCAATCCCTCCCAATCCCTGTAACCCATCTCCATCCCTCCTTATCCCTGTAACCCTGCTCAATCCCTCCCTGTCCCTGTAACCCAGCTCAATCCCTCCCAATCCCTGTAACCCAGCTCAATATCTCCCAATCCCTGTAAACCAGCTCAATCCCTCCCAATACCTGTAACCCTGCTCAATCCCTCCCTATCCCTGTAACCCTGCTCAATCCCTCCCAATCCCTGTGACCCGGATCAATTCTTCCCAATCCCTGTAACCCTGCTCAATCCCTCCCAATCCGTGTAACCCATCTCAATCCCTCCCAATCCCTGTAACCCTTCTCATTCCCTCCTAATACCTGTAACCCAGCTCAATCCCTCACAAACCCTGTAACCCTGCTCAATCCCTCCCAATCCCTGTAACCCAGCTCAATCCCTCCCAATCCCTGTAACCCTGCTCAATCCTCCCAATCCCTGTAATCCCGCTCAATCCCTCCCAATCCCTGTAACCCAGCTCAATCCCTCCCAATCCCTGTAACCCTGCTCAATCCCTCCAAATCCCTGTAACCCAGCTCAATCCCTCCCAATCCCTGTAACCCTGCTCAATCCCTCCCAATCCCTGTAACCCTGCTCAATCCCTCCCTATCCCTGTAACCCTGCTCAATCCCTCCCTATCCCTGTAACCACGCTCAATCCCTCCCTATCCCTGTAACCCTGCTCAATTCCTTCCAATCTCTGTAACCCATCTCAATCCCTCCCAATCCCTTTAACCCTGCTCAATCCCTCCCAATCCCTGTAACCCTGCTCTTTCCCTCCCAATCCCTGTAACCCTGCTCAAAACCTCCCATTCCCTGTAACCCAGCTCCATCACACCTTATCCCTGTAACCCATCTCAATCCATCTCAATCCCTGTAAATCTGCTCAATCCCTCCCTATTCCTGTAACCCTGCTCAATCCCTCCCAATACCTGTAACCCTGCTCAATCTCTCCCAATCCCTGTAACCCTGTTCCATCACACCTTATCCCTGTAACCCATCTCAATCCATCTCAATCCCTGTAAACCTGCTCAATTCCTCCCAATACCTGTAACCCTGCTCAATCCCTTCCTGTCCCTGTAACCCTGCTCAATCCGCCCAAACCCTGTAACCCTGCTCAATCCTTCCCAATCCCTTTTAACCTGATCAATCCCTCCCAATCCCTTTAACCCTGCTCAATCCCTCCCAATCCCTGTAAACCTGCTCAATCCCTCCCTATCCCTGTAACCCAGCTCAATCCCTCCCAATCCCTGTAACCCTGCTCAATCCCTCCATATCCCTGTAACCCTGCTCAATCCCTCCCAATCCCTGTAACCCTGCTCATTCCCTCCCAATCCCTGCAACCCGGCTCAATCCCTCCCTATCCCTGTAACCCAGATCAATCCCTCCCTAGACCTGTAACCCAGATCAATCCCTCCCTATCCCTGTAACTCTTCGCAATCCCTCCCAATCCCTGCAACCCAGCTCAATCCCTAACAATCCCTGTAACCCTGCTCAATCCCTCCCTATCCCTGTAACCCAGCTCAATCCCTCCCAATCCCTGTAACCCTGCACAATCCCTCCCAATCCCTATAACAAAGCTCAATCCCTCCCAATCCCTGTAACCCTGCTCAATCCCTCCCAATCCCTGTAACCCTGCTAAATCCGCCCAAACCCTGTAACCCTGCTCAATCCCTCCCTATCCCTGTAAACCTGCTCAATCCCTCCCTATCTCTGTAACCCTGATCAATCCCTCCTAATCCCAGTAACCCTGCTCAATCCCTCCCAATCCCTGTAACCCTGCTCAATCCCTCCCAATCCCTGTAACCCTGCTGAATCCCTCCCAATCCCTGCAACCCTGCTCAATCCCTCCCTATCCCTGTAACCCTGCTGAATCCCTCCCAATCCCTGCAACCCTGCTCAATCCCTCCCTATCCCTGTAACCCAGCTCAATCCCTCCCTATCCCTGTAACCCTACTCAATCCCTCCCAATCCCTGTAACCCTGCTCAATCCCTCCCTATCCCTGTAACCCTGCTCAATCCCTCCCAATCCCTGTAACCCTGCTCAATCCCTCCCAATCCCTGTAAACATGCTCAATCCCTCCCTATTCCTGTAACCCTGCTCAATCCCTCCTAATCCCTGTAACCCAGCTCAATCCCTCCCAATCCCTGTAACCCAGCTCAATCCCTCCCTATTCCTGTAACCCTGATCAATCCCTCCTAATCCCTGTAACCCTGCTCAATCCCTCCTAATCCCTGTAACCCTGCTCAATCCCTCCCAATCCCTCTAACTTGGCTCAATCACTCCCAATCCCTGTAACCCAGCTTCATCCCTCACTATCCCTGTAACCCATCTCATTCCCTCCTAATACCTGTAACCCAGCTCAGTCCCTTCCTATCCCTGTAACCCTGCTCAATCCCTCCCAATCCCTGTAACCCTGCTCAGTCCCTTCCTATCCCTGTAACCCTGCTCAATCCCTCCCAATCCCTGTAACCCTGCTCAATCCCTCCATATCCCTGTAACCCAGCTCAATCCCTCCCAATCCCTGTAACCCTGCTCAATCCCTCCCAATCCCTGTAACCCAGCTCAATCCCTCCCAATCCCTGTAACCCTGCACAATCCCTCCCAATCCCTGTAACCCAGCTCAATCCCTCTCAATCCCTGTAACCCTGCTCAATCCCTCCCAATCCCTGTAACCCTGCTCTTTCCCTCCCAATCCCTGTAACCCTGCTCAAAACCTCCCAATCCCTGTAACCCTGTTCCATCACTCCTTATCCCTGTAACCCATCTCAATCCATCTCAATCCCTGTAAACCTGCTCAATCCCTCCCAATACCTGTAACCCTGCTCAATCCCTTCCTGTCCCTGTAAACCAGCTCAATCCCTCCCAATCCCTGTAACCCAGCTCAATCCCTCCCAATCCCTGTAACCCTGCTCAATCCCTCCCAATCCCTGTAACCCTGCTCAATCCCTCCCAATCCCTGTAACCCTGCTCAATCCCTTCCTGTCCCTGTAAACCAGCTCAATCCCTCCCAATCCCTGTAACCCAGCTCAATCCCTCCCAATCCCTGTAACCCTGCTCAATCCCTCCCAATCACTGTAACCCTGCTCAATCCCTCCCTATCCCTGTAACCCTGCTCAATCCCTCCCTATCCCTGTAACCCTGCTCAATCCCAAACAATCCCTGTAACCCTGCTCAATCCCTCCCTATCCCTGTAACCCTGCTCAATCCCTCCCTATCCCTGTAACCCTGTTCAATCCCTCCCAATACCTGTAACCTAGCTCAATCCCTCCCTATCCCTGTAACCCTGCTCAATCCCTCCCTATCCCTGTAACCCAGATCAATCCCTCCCTATCCCTGTAACTCTTCGCAATCCCTCCCAATCCCTGCAACCCAGCTCAATCCCTAACAATCCCTGTAACGCAGCTCAATCCCCCCCAGTCGCTGTAACCCTGCTCAATCCCTCCCTATCCCTGTAAATTTGCTCAATCCCTCCCTATCCCTGTAACCCTGCTCAATCCCTCCCAATCCCTGTAACCCAGCTCAATCCCTCCCAATCCCTGTAACCCAGCTCAATCCCTCCCAATCCCCGTAACCCTGCTCAATCCCTCCCAATCCCTGTAACCCTGCTCAATCCCTCCCAATCCCTGTAACCCTGCTCAATCCCTCCCAATCCCTGTAACCCTGCTCAATCCCTCCCTATCTCTGTAACCTCCTCCAGCCCCTACAACCCTCCCTATATCTGTAACCTCCTCCAGCACCTACACCCCTCCCTATCTCTGTAACCTCCTCCAGCCCCTACACCCCTCCCTATCTCTGTAACCTCCAGTTCCTACACCCCTCCCTATCTCTGTAACCTCCTCCAGCGCCTACACCCCTCCCTATCTCTGTAACCTCCTCCAGCCCCTACACCCCTCCCTATATCTGTAATCTCCTCCAGCCCCTCCACGCCTCCCTATCTCTGTAACCTCCTCCAGCCCCTACACCCCTCCCTATCTCTGTAACCTCCGCCAGTCCCTACACCCCTCCCTCTCTCTGTAAACTCCTCCAGCTCCTAGACCCCTCCCTATCTCTGTAAACTCCTCCAGCAACTAAAACCCTCACTATCTCTGTAATCTCCTCCAGCCCCTACACCCCTCCCTATCTCTGCAACCTCCTCAGCCCCTACTCCCCTCCCTATCTCTGTAACCTCCTCCAGCCCACGACACCCCTCGCTATCTCTGTAACCTCCTCCAGCCACTACACCCCTCCCTATCTCTGTAACCTCCTCCTGCCCCTACACCCCTCCCTATCTCTGTAACCTCCTCCTGCCCCTATAAACCTCCCTATCTCTGTAACCTCCTCCAGCCCCTACACGCCTCCCTGTCTCTGTAACCTCCTCCAGCCCCTACACTCCTCCCTATCTCTGTAACCTCCTCCAGCACCTACACCCCTCCCTATCTCTGTAACCTCCTCCAGCCCCTACACACCTCCCTATCTCTGTAACCTCCTCCAGCCCCTACACCCCTCCCTATCTCGGTAACCTCCTCCAGCCCCTACACCCCTCCCTATCTCTGTAACCTCCTCCAGCCCCAACACCCCTCCCTATCTCTGTAACCTCCTCCAGCACCTACACACCTCCCAAACTCTGACACCTCCTCCAGCCCCAACAACACTCCCTATCTCTGTAACCTCCTCCAGCCCCTAGACCCCTCCCTATCTCTGTAACCTCCTCCAGGCAAGACAAACCTCCCTATCTCTGTAACCTCCTCCAGCCCCCACACCCCTCCCTATATCTCTAACCTCCTCCAGCCCCTACACCCCTCCCTATCTCTGTTACCTCCTCCAGCCCCTACACCCCTCCCTATCTCTGTAACCTCCTCCAGCCCCTACACCCCTCCCTATCTCTGTAACCTCCTCCAGCCCCTACACCCCTCCCTATATCTCTAACCTCCTCCAGCCCCTACACGCCTCCTTATCTCTGTAACCTCCTCCAGCCCCTACATCCCTCCCTATCTCTGCAACCTCCTCTGCCCCTACTCCCCTCCCTATCTCTGTAACCTCCACCAGCTGCTATAACGTTCCCCATCTCTGTAACCTCTTCCAGCTCCTACACACCTCCCTATCTCTGTAACCTCCGCAAGCCCCTACACCTCTCCCTATCTCAGTAACCTCCTCCAGACCCTACACCCCTCCCTATCTCTGTAACCTCCTCCAGCCCCGACACACCTCCCTATCTCTGTAAACTCCTTCAGACCGTACAACCCTCCATATCTCTGTAACCTCCTCCAGCCCCTACACCCCTACACCCCTCCCTATCTCTGTAACCTCCTCCAGCACCTACAACCCTCCCTATCTCTGAAACCTCCTCCAGCCCCAACAACCCTCTCTAACTCTATAACCTCCAGCAGCCCCTACACAACTCCCTATCTCTGTAACCTCCTGCAGTGCCTACACCCCTCCCTATCTCTGTAACCTCCTCCAGCCCCTACACCCCTCCCTATCTCTGTAACCTCCTCCAACCGCTACACCCCTCCCTATCTCTGTAACCTCCTCCAGCCCCCGACAACCCTCCCTATCTCTGTAACCTTCACCAGCCCCGACACCCCTCCCTATCTCTGTAACCTCCTCCAAACCCTATAACCCTCCCTATCTCTGTAACGTCCTCCAGCCCATACACCCCTCCCTATCTCTGTAACCTCCTCCTGCCCCTATAACCCTCACTATCTCTGTAACCTCCTCCAGCCCCTACATGCCTCCCTATCTCTGTAACCTCCTCCAGCCCCTACACCCCTCCCTATCTCTGTAACCTCCTCCAGCCCCTACACTCCTCCCTATCTCTGTAACCTCCACCAGTCCCTACACCCCTCCCTATCTCTGTAAACTCCTCCAGCTCCTAGACCCCTCCGTATCTCTGTAAACTCCTCCAGCACCTACACCCCTCCCTATCTCTGTAACATCCTCCAGCCACTACACCCTTACCTATCTCTGTAACCTCCTCCAGCCCCTACACCCCTCCCTATCTCTGTATCCTCCTCCAAACCCTACAACCCTCCCTATCGATGTAACCTCCTCCAGCCCCTACACCCCTCCCTATCTCTGTAACCTCCTCCAGCCCCTACACCCCTCCCTATCTCTGTAACTTCCTCCATCCCCTACAACCCTCCCTATCTCTGTAAACTCCTCCTGTCTACACCCCTCCCTATCTCTGTAACCTCCTCCAGCCCCTACACCCCTCCCTATCTCTGTAACCTCCTCCAGCCCCTACACCCTTCCCTATCTCTGTAACCTCCACCAGCACCTACACCCCTCCCTATCTCTGTAACCTCCTCCAGTCCCTACACCCCTCCCTATCTCTGTAACCTCCTCCAGCCCCTACACCCCTCCCTATCTCTGTAACCACCTCCAGACCCTACACCCCTCCCTATCTCTGTAACCTCCTCATAAACCTATAACCCTCCCTATCTCTGTAACGTCCTCGAGCCCCTACACCCCTTCCTATCTCTGTAACCTCCTCCTGCCCCTATAACACTCCCTATCTCTGTAACTTCCTCCAGCCCCTACACCCCTCCCTATCTCTGTAACCTCCTCCAGCCCCTACACCCCTCCCTATCTCTGTAACCTCCTCCTGCCCCTATAACCCTCCCTATCTCTGTAACCTCCTCCAGCCCCTACACCCCTCCCTATCTCTGTAACCTCCACCAGCCCCGACACTCCCCCCCCTCTCTGTAACCTCCTCCAGCCCCTACACCCCTCCGTAAATCTGTAACCTACTTCAGCCCCTACACCCCTCCCTATCTCTGTAACCTCCTCCAGCCGCTACCCCACTCCCTATCTCTTTAAACCCCTCTAGCCCCTACTCCCCTCCCTATCTCAGTAACATCCTCCAGCCGCTATAACCCTCCCTATCTCTGTAACCTCCTCCAGCCCCTACACCCCTCCCTTTCTCTGTAACCTCCTCCAGCCCCTATACCCCTCCCTATCTCTGTAACCTCCTCCAGCCCCTACACCCCTCCCTATCTATGTAACCTCCTCCATCCCCAACACCCCTCCCTATCTCTGTAACCTCTTCCAGCACCTACAACACTCACCATCTCTGTAACCTCCTCCAGCCCCTACACCCCTCGCTATCTCTAAAACCTCCTGCAGTGCCTACAGCCCTCCCTATTTCTGTAACGTCCTCCATCCCCTACACCCCTCCCTATCTCTGTAACCTCCTCCAGCCCCTACACCCCTCCCTATCTCTTTAACCTCCTCCAGCCGCTGCACCCCTCCCTATCTCTGTAACCTCCTCCAGCCCCCGACAACCCTCCCTAAATCTGTAACCTCCACCAGCCCCTATAACCCTCACTATCTCTGTAACCTCCTCCAGCCCCTACATGCCTCCCGATCTCTGTAACCTCCTCCAGCCCCTACACCCCTCTCTATCTCTGCAACCTCCTCCAGCCCCTACAACCCTCCCTATCTCTGTAACCTCCACCAGTCCCTACACCCCTCCCTATCTCTGTAAACTCCTCCAGCTCCTAGACCCCTCCCTATCTCTTTAACCTCCTCCAGCCGCTGCACCCCTCCCTATCTCTGTAACCTCCTCCAGCCCCCGACAACCCTCCCTATCTCTGTAACCTCCACCAGCCCCGACACCCCTCCCTATCTCTGTAACCTCCTCCTGCCCCTATAACCCTCACTATCTCTGTAACCTCCTCCAGCCCCTACATGCGTCCCTATCTCTGTAACCTCCTCCAGCCCCTACACCCCTCTCTATCTCTGGAACCTCCTCCTGCCCCTACAACCCGCCCTATCTCTGTAACCTCCACCAGTCCCTACACCCCTCCCTATCTCTGTAAACTCCTCCAGCTCCTAGACCCCTCCGTATCTCTGTAAACTCCTCCAGCACCTACACCCCTCCCTATCTCTGTAACATCCTCCAGCCCCTACACCCGTACCTATCTCTGTAACCTCCTCCAGCCCCTACACCCCTCCCTATCTCTGTATCCTCCTCCAAAACCTATAACCCTCCCTATCGATGTAACCTCCTCCAGCCCCTACACCCCTCCCTATCTCTGTAACCTCCTCCAGCCCCTACACACCTCCCTATCTCTGTAACTTCCTCCAACCCCTACAACCCTCCCTATCTCTGTAACCTCCTCCAGCCCCTACACCCTTCCCTATCTCTGTAACCTTCTCCAGCACCTACACCCCTCCCTATCTCTGTAACCTCCTCCAGTCCCTACACCCCTTCCTATCTCTGTAACCTCCTCCAGCCCCTACACCCCTCCCTATCTCTGTAACCTCCTCCAGCCCCTACACCCCTCCCTATCTCTGTAACCTCCTCCAGCCCCTACACCCCTCCCTATCTCTGTAACCTCCTCCAGTCCCTACACCCCTTCCTATCTCTGTAACCTCCTCCAGCCCCTACACCCCTCCCTATCTCTGTAACCTCCTCCAGCCCCTACACCCCTCCCTATCTCTGTAACCTCCTCCAGCCCCTACACCCCTCCCTATCTCTGTAACCTCCTCATAACCCTATAACCTTCCCTATCTCTGTAACGTCCTCGAGCCCCTACACCCCTCCCTATCTCTGTAACCTCCTCCTGCCCCTATAACCCTCCCTATCTCTGTAACCTCCTCCAGCCCCTACAACTCTCCCTATCTCTGTAACCTCCTCCAGCCCCTACACCCCTCCCTATCTCTGTAACCTCCTCCTGCCCCTATAACACTCCCTATCTCTGTAAACTCCTCCAGCCACTACACCTCTCCCAATCTCTGTAACCTCCTCCAGCCTCTACACCCCTCCCTATCTCTGTAACCTCCTCCAGCCCCTACACCCCTCCCTATCTCTGTAACGTCCTCCAGCCCCTACACCCCTCCATATCTCTGTAACCTCCTCCAGCCCCTACACCCCTCTTTATCTCTGTAACCTCCTCCAGCCCCTACAGCCCTCCCTATCTCTGTAAAATCCTCCAGCCCCTACAGCACTCCCTAACGCTGTAACCTCCTCCGGACCCTACACACCTCCCTATCTCTGTAAACTCCTCCAGCACCTTAACTCCTCCCTATCTCTGTAACCTCCTCCTGCCCCTACACCCCTCCCAATCTCTGTAACCTCCTCCACCCCCTACACCACTCCCTATCTGTGTAACCTCCTCCAGCCCCTACAACCGTCCCTATCTCTGTAACGTCCTCCAGCCGCTACACCCCTCCCTATCTCTGTAACCTCCTCCAGCGCCTAAAACCCTCCCAATCTCTGTAACCTCCTCCAGCCCCTACAACCGTCCCTATCTCTGTAACGTCCTCCAGCCCCTACACCCCTCCCTATCTCTTTAACCTCCTCCAGTTCCTACACCCCTCCCTATCTCTGTTACCTCCTCCAGCCCCTACACCCCTCCCAATCTCTTTAACCTCCTCCGAACCCTACACTCCTCCCTATCTCTGTAACCTCCTCCTGTCCCTACTCCTCTGCCTATGTCTGTAACCTCCTCCAACCCCTACAGCACTCCCTATCACTGTAACCTCCTCCGGACCCTACACCCCTCCCTATCTCTGTAACCTCCTCCAGACATTACACGCCTCCCAATCTCTGTAACCTCCTCCACCCCCACACCACTCCCTATCTCTGTAACCTCCTCCAGTCCCTACACACCTCCCTATATCTATAACCTCCTGCAGTCCCTACACACCTCCCAAATTCAGTAACCTCCTCCAGCCCCTACAACCCTCCCTATCTCTGCAACCTCCTCTGGCCCTAGTCCCCTCCCTATCTCTGTAACTTCCTCCAGCCCCTACACCCCTCCCTATCTCTGTAACCTCTTCCAGCTCCTACACCCCTCCCTATCTCTGTAACCTCCGCAAGCCCCTACACCTCTCCCTATTTCTGTAACCACCTCCAGACCCTACACCCCTCCCTTTATCTGTAACCTCCTCTAGCCCCTAAACCCCTCCCTATCTCTGTAACCTCCTCCAGACCGTACAACCCTCCATATCTCTGTAACCTCCTCCAGCCCCTACACCCCTACACACCTCCCTATCTCTGTAACCTCCGCCAGTCCCTACACCCCTCCCTATCTCTGTAAACTCCTCCAGCTCCTAGACCCCTCCCTATCTCTGTAAACTCCTCCAGCACCTACAACCCTCCCTATCTCTGTAATCTCCTCCAGCCCCTACACACCTCCCTATCTCTGTAACATCCTCCAGCCCCAACACCCCTCCCTATCTCTGTAACTTCCTCCAGCCACTACACCCTTCCCTATCTCTGTAAAATTCTCCAGCCCCCGACACCCCTCCCTATCTCTGTAACCTCCTCCAGCCCCTACACCCCTCCCTATCTCTGTAACCTCCTCCTGCCCCTATAACCCTCCCTATCTCTGTAACCTCCGCCAGCCCCTACACCCCTCCCTATCTCTGTAACCACCTCCAGCCCCTACACTCCTCCCTATCTCTGTAACCTCCTCCAGCCCCTACACCCCTCCCTATCTCTGTAACCTCCTCCAGCCCCTACACACCTCCCTATCTCTGTAACCTACTCCAGCGCCTATACACCTCCCAAACTCTGTCACCTCCTCCAGCCCCAACAACACTCCCTATCTCTGTAACCTCCTCCAGCCCCTAGACCCCTCCCTATCTCTGTAACCTCCTCCAGCCAAGACACACCTCCCTATCTCTGTAACCTCCTCCATCCTCTACAACCCTCCCTATCGCTTTAAACTCCTCTAGCCCCTAGTCCCCTCCCTATCTCTGCAACCTCCTCCAGCCCCTAAACCCCTCCCTATCTCTGTAACCTCCTCCAGCCCCTACACCCCTCCCTATATCTCTAACCTCCTCCAGCCCCTACACGCCTCCCTATCTCTGTAACCTCCTCCTGCCCCTACACCCCTCCCTATCTCTGTAACCTCCACCAGTCACTACACCCCTCCCAATCTCTGTAAACTCCTCCAGCTCCTAGACCCCTCCCTATCTCTGTAACCTCCTCCAGCACCTACAACCCTCCCTATCTCAGTAACCTCCTCCAGCCCCTACAACCCTCCCTATCTCTGCAACCTCCTCTGCCCCTACTCGCCTCCCTATCTCTGTAACCTCCACCAGCTGCTATAACGTTCCCCATCTCTGTAACCTCTTCCAGCTCCTACACCCCTCCCTATCTCTGTAACCTCCTCCAGACCCTACACCCCTCCCTATCACTGTAACCTCCTCCAGCCCCGACACCCCTCCCTATCTCTGTAACCTCCTCCAGACCGTACAACCCTCCATATCTCTGTAACCTCCTCAAGCCCCTACACCCCTACACCCCTCCCTATCTCTGTAACCTCCTCCAGCACCTACAACCCTCCCTATCTCTGAAAACTCCTCCAGCCCCTACACCCCTCTCTAACTCTATGACCTCCTGCAGCCCCTACACACCTCCCTATTTCTGTAACCTCCTGCAGTGCCTACACCCCTCCCTATCTCTGTAACGTCCTCCATCCCCTACACCCCTCCCTATCTCTGTAACCTCCTCCAGGCCCTACACCCCTCCCTATCTCTGTAACCTCCTCCAGCCGCTACACCCCTCCCTATCTCTGTAACCTCCACCAGCCCCTACACCCCTCCCTATCTCTGTAACCTCCTCCAAACCCTATAGCCCTCCCTATCTCTGTAACGTCCTCCAGCCCGTACACCCCTCCCTATCTCTGTAACCTCCTCGTGCCCCTATAACCCTCACTATCTCTGTAACCTCCTCCAGCCCCTACACCCCACCCTATCTCTGTAACCTCCTCCAGCCCCTACACCCCTTCCTATCTCTGTAACCTCCTCCAGCTCCTACACCCCTCCCAATCTCTGTAACCTCCTCCAGACCCTAAACCACGCCCTATCTCTGTAACCTCCTCCAGCCACTACACCCCTCCCTATCTCTGTAACCTCCTCCAGCCCCCTACAACCCTCCCTATCTCTGTAACCTCCTCCAGCCCCCTAAACCCCTCCCTATCTCTGTAAACTCCTCCAACCCCTACACACCCTCCCTATCTCTGTAACCTCCTCCAGCCCCTACATGCCTCCCTATCTCTGTAACCTCCTCCAGCCCCTACACCCCTCCCTATCTCTGTAACCTCCTCCAGCCCCTACACTCCTCCCTATCTCTATAACCTCCACCAGTCCCTACACCCCTCCCTATCTCTGTAAACTCCTCCAGCTCCTAGACCCCTCCCTATCTCTGTAAACTCCTCCAGCACCTACACCTCTCCCTATCTCTGTAACCTCCTCCAGCCCCTATACCCTTAGCTATCTCTGTAACCTCCTCCAGCCCCTACACCCCTCCCTATCTCTGTAACCTCCTCCAAACCCTACAACCCTCCCTATCGATGTAACCTCCTCCAGCCCCTACACCCCTCCCTATCTCTGTAACCTCCTCCAGCCCCTACACCCCTCCCTATCTCTGTAACTTCCTCCATCCCCTACAACCCTCCCTATCTCTGTAACCTCCTCCAGGCCCTACACCCCTCCCTATCTCTGTAACCTCCTCCAGCCGCCTACACCCCTCCCTATCTCTGTAACCTCCACCAGCCCCTACACCCCTCCCTATCTCTGTAACCTCCTCCAGCCACTACACCCCTCCCTATCTCTGTAACCTCCACCAGCCCCTACACCCCTCCCTATCTCTGTAACCTCCTCCAAACCCTAAACCCTCCCTATCTCTGTAACGTCCTCCAGCCCGTACACTCCTCCCTATCTCTGTAACCTCCTCGTGCCCCTATAACCCTCACTATCTCTGTAACCTCCTCCAGCCCCTACACCCCTCCCTATCTCTGTAACCTCCTCCAGCCCCTACACCCCTCCCAATCTCTGTAACCTCCTCCAGACCCTAAACCACGCCCTATCTCTGTAACCTCCTCCAGCCACTACACCCCTCCCTATCTCTGTAACCTCCTCCAGCCCCCTACAACCCTCCCTATCTCTGTAACCTCCTCCAGCCCCCTAAACCCCTCCCTATCTCTGTAAACTCCTCCAACCCCTACACACCCTCCCTATCTCTGTAACCTCCTCCAGCCCCTACATGCCTCCCTATCTCTGTAACCTCCTCCAGCCCCTACACCCCTCCCTATCTCTGTAACCTCCTCCAGCCCCTACACTCCTCCCTATCTCTATAACCTCCACCAGTCCCTACACCCCTCCCTATCTCTGTAAACTCCTCCAGCTCCTAGACCCCTCCCTATCTCTGTAAACTCCTCCAGCACCTACACCTCTCCCTATCTCTGTAACCTCCTCCAGCCCCTATACCCTTAGCTATCTCTGTAACCTCCTCCAGCCCCTACACCCCTCCCTATCTCTGTAACCTCCTGCAAACCCTACAACCCTCCCTATCGATGTAACCTCCTCCAGCCCCTACACCCCTCCCTATCTCTGTAACCTCCTCCAGCCCCTACACCCCTCCCTATCTCTGTAACTTCCTCCATCCCCTACAACCCTCCCTATCTCTGTAACCTCCTCCAGTCTACACCCCTCCCTATCTCTGTAACCTCCTCCAGCCCCTACACCCTTCCCTATCTCTGTAACCTCCTCCAGCACCTACACCCCTCCCTATCTCTGTAACCTCCTCCAGTCCCTACACCCCTCCCTATCTCTGTAACCTCCTCCAGCCCCTACACCTCTCCCTATCTCTGTAACCTCCTCCAGCCCCTACACCCCTCCCTATCTCTGTAACCACCTCCAGCCCCTACACCCCTCCCTATCTCTGTAACCTCCTCCAAACCCTATAACCCTCCCTATCTCTGTAACGTCCTCCAGCCCCTACACCCCTCCCTATCTCTGTAACCTCCTCCTGCCCCTATAACCCTCCCTATCTCTGTAACCTCCTCCAGCCCCTACACCCCTCTCTATCTCTGTAATCTCCACCAGCCCCGACACTCCACCCCCTCTCTGTAACCTCCTCCAGCCCCTACACCCCTCCGTAAATCTGTAACCTACTCCAGCCCCTACACCCCTCCCTATCTCTGTAACCTCCTCCAGCCGCTAGTCCCCTCCCTATCTCTTTAAGCCCCTCTAGCCCCTACTCCCCTACCTATCTCAGTAACATCCTCCAGCCGCTATAACCCTCCCTATCTCTGCAACCTCCTCCAGCCCCTAAACACCTCCCTTTCTCTGTAACCTCCTCCAGCCCCTACACCCCTCCCTATCTCTGTAACCTCCTCCAGCCCCTACACCCCTCCCTATCTATGTAACCTCCTCCATCCCCAACACCCCTCCCTATCTCTGTAACCTCCTCCAGCCCCTACACCCCTCCCTATCTCTGTAACCTCCTCCAGCCCCTACACCCCTCCCTATCTCTGTAACCTCTTCCAGCACCTACAACACTCACCATCTCTGTAACCTCCTCCAGCCCATACACCCCACCCTATCTCTGTAACCTCCTCCAGCCCCTACACCCCTCCCTATCTCTGTAACCTCCTCCAGTCCCTACACACCTCCCTATATCTTTAACCTCCTGCAGTCCCTACACACCTCCCAAATTCAGTAACCTCCTCCAGCCCCTACACACCTCCCTATCTCTGTAAACTCCTCCAGCCCCTGCAACACTCCCTATCTCTGTAACCTCCTCCTATCCCTACACCCCTCCCTATCTCTGTAACCTCCTCCAGTCCCTACAACCTTCCCTATCTCTTTAACCTCCTCCAGCCCCTACGCCCCTCCCTATCTCTGTAACCTCCTCCAGCCCCAACACCCCTCCCTATCTCTGGAACCTATTTCAGCCTCTACACCCCATCCTATCTCTATTAGCACCCCCAGCCTTTACTTCCTTCCCTGTTGCTGTAACCTCCTCGAGACCCTACACCCCTCCCTATCTCTGTAACCTCCTCCAGCCCCTACACCCCTCCCTATCTCTGTAACTTCCACCAGCCCCTACAACCCTCCATATCTCTGTAACCACCTCCAGCCCCTACACCCCTCCCTATCTCTGTAACGTCCTCCAGCCCCTACACCCCTCCCTATTGCTGTAACCTCCGCCAGCCACTACACCCCTCCTTATCTCTGTAACCTCCTCCAGCCCCTACAACCCTCCCTATCTCTGTAACCTCCTCCAGCCCCTACACCCCTCCCTATCTCTTTTAGCACTTGCAGCCTTTACTTCCCTCCCTATCTCTGTAACCTCCTCCAGTCCCTACACCCCTCCCTATCTCTGTAACCTCCTCCAGCCCCTACACCCCTCCCTATCTCTGTAACCTCCTCCAGCCCCTACACCCTTCGCTATTTCTGTAAACTCCTGCAGACCCTACACCCCTCCCTATCTCTGTAACCTCCTCCAGCCCCTACACCCCACCTTATCTCTGTAACCTCCTCCAGTCCCTACACCCCTCTCTATCTCTGTAACCTACTCCAGCCCCTACAACCCTCCCTATCTCTGTAACCTCGTCCAACTCCTACAACATGCCCTATCTCTGTTACCTCTTCCTGGCCCTAAACCCCTCTATATCTCTGTAACCTCCAACAGCCTCTACACCCCTCCCTATCTCTGTAAGCTCCTCCATCCCCTACACCCCTCCCTATCTCTGTAGCTCCTTCAGCCTCTACACCCCTCCCTATCTCTGTAACCTCCTCCAGCCCCTACACCTCTCCCTAGCTCTGTAACCTCCTCCAGCCCCTACACCCCTCCCTATCTCTGTAACCTCCTCCAGCCCCTACACCCCTCCCTATATCTGTAACCTCCTCCAGCCCCTACAACCCTCCCTCTCTCTGTAACCTCCTCCAGCCCCTACACCTCTCCCTATCTCTGTAACCACCTCCACCCCCTTCACCCCTCCCTATCTCTGTAACACCCTCCAGTCTCTACACCTCTCCCTTTCTCTGTAACCTCCTCCAGCCCCTTAAACACTCACTATCTCTGTAACCTCCTCCTTTCCCTACACCCCTCCCTATCTCTGTAACCTCCTCCAGCCCCTACTCCCCTCCCTATCTCTGTAACCTCCTGCAGCCCCTACACCCCTCCCTATCTCTGTAACACCCTCCAGTCTCTACACCCCTACGTATCTCTGTAACCTCCTCCAGCCCCTACACCCCTCCCTATTTCCGTAAACTCCTCCAGCCTCTACACCCCTCCCTATATTTGTAACCTCCTCCAGTCCCTACGCCCCTCCCTATCTCTGTAAACTCCTCCAGCCCCTACATCCCTCCCTATCTCTGTACCCTCCTCCAGCCCCTACACCCCTCCCTATCTCTGTAACTTCCTCCAGCGCTTACACCACTCCCTATTTCTGTAACCTCTCTCTTTCTCCATCTCTCTCTCTATCTCTCTCTGTGTCTCTGTCTCTCTCTCTCTCTCTGTCTCTCTCTCTCTCTCTCTCTCCCTCTCTCTCTCTGTGTCTCTTTCTCTGTCACTCTCTCTCTCTGTCTCTCTCTCTGTATCTGTCTCTCTATCTCTCTCTCTCTCTCTCTGTGTGTGTCTCTCTCTCTGTCACTCTGTCTCTGTAACTGTCTCTATCTCCCTTTCTGTATCTCTGTATCTCTCTCTCTCTCTCTCTGTATTTTTCTTGCACTCTGTGTCTCTCTCTCCTGCTTTAGGACGCTCCTCGTACCGATCTCTGTGTCTGAGCTTTTGATTTCCTGTCCCTGATATCTCCCTGTGTGACTCGGTGTTTGATTCTCTTTGATAAAATTACCTGAGAAGTTCCGGGACTGTCGATCGCATTGAACGTGCGATACAGACCCATGGTGATTTCGGACCAGCACACAACAGCCGCAGGCCTTTCGGCCGCTCCCTCCTGTACGAGCTGCTGATGCACTCGGGGTGGGGGGGGGTATCCCACCTCGCCCTTCAGTACAAGGGTGAAAGAGACAGGGACGATTGGAGGGAAATGGGCCGCAAGTTATTTCATCGCTCTCCCCACCGCCTCATCTGCGAATGATGGTGGCGCAGGGGGTGGGTGGGGAGCACCCGCACTCACTCACAATCGGCAATTCGGCCATGGGAGGCATCGCACATCCAAACAAATGCCAGTTCTCGCCTCACGACGGGGTGGGGGGGGGTGTGGGGGGGCGGTGTGAGGGAGTGCCGCAGTACGGTGTAGAAGTGGGGAACCGTCACCTCCTCCAGGAGGGTACTGAGGGCAACTGGGTCTCGCCAGAACAAGGCCAGGGGGAGAGACGGGCAGTCACGGAGCAGAAGGACCAACACACTGTTAAAATGAATGTGCTTTACATACAGGAACTCGAGGAGCCTGTGAATGTAGAGAATAACGGGAACAGGTGAGAGAAACATTAACATTCAGCCGCCCCACTGAAAGATCGAGCAACGGACACCAGGGAGTGTGTCACAGACTGGAATCTAATCGAGGGGTTCGGGGTGGTTTATATATAGAATAACAGATACCCGGGAGTGAGTTACAGACTGGAATCTAATCGAGGTGGTCTGGGTGGTTTATATATAGAATAACAAATACCCGGGAGTGAGTTACAGCCTGGAATCTAATCGAGGGGTTCGGGGGGTTTATATATAGAATAACAGATACCCGGGAGTGAGTTACAGACTGGAATCTAATCGAGGGTTTCGGGGTGGTTTATATATAGAATAACAGATACCCGGGAGTGAGTTACAGACTGGAATCTAATCGAGGGTCTCGGGGTGGTTTATATATAGAATAACAGATACCCGGGAGTGAGTTACAGACTGGAATCTAATTGAGGGGTTCGGGGTGGTTTATATATAGAATAACAGATACCCGGGAGTGAGTTACAGACTGGAATCTAATCGAGGTGTCCGGGGTGGTTTATATATAGAATAACAGATACTGGGAGTGAGTTACAGGCTGGAATCTAATCGAGGTGTCCGGGGTGGTTTATATATAGAATAACAGATACCCGGGAGTGAGTTACAGACTGGAATCTAATCGAGGGGTTCGGGGGTGGTTTATATATAGAATAACAGATAACCCGGGAGTGAGTTACAGACTGGAATCTAATCGAGGTGTCCGGGGTGGTTTATATATAGAATAACAGATACCCGGGAGTGAGTTACAGAGTGGAATCTAATCGAGGGGTTCGGGGTGGTTTATATACAGAATAACAGATACCCGGGAGTGAGTTACAGACTGGAATCTAATCGAGGGCGTCGGGGTGGTGTATATATAGAATAACAGATACCCGGGGGTGAGTTACAGACTGGAATCTAATCGAGGGGTTCACGGTGGTTTATATATAGAATAACAGATACCCGGGAGTGAGTTACCCACTGGAATCTAATCGAGGGGCTCGGGGGTGGTTTATATATAGAATAACAGATACCCGGGAGTGAGATATAGACTGGAAACTAATCGAGGGGTTCGGGGGTGGTTTATATATAGAATAACAGATACTCGGGAGTGATTTACAGACTGGAATCTAATCGAGGGGTTCAGGGGGTTTATATATAGAATAACAGATACCCGGGAGTGAGTTACAGACTGGAATCAAATCGAGGGGTTCAGGGGGTTTATATATAGAATAACAGATACCCGGGAGTGAGTTACAGACTGGAATCTAATCGAGGGGTTCGGGGTGTTTTATATATAGAATAACAGATACCCGGGAGTGAGTTACAGACTGGAATCTAATCGAGGGTGTCGGGGTGGTTTATATATAGAATAACAGATACCCGGGAGTGAGTTACAGACTGGAATCTAATCGAGGGTGTCGGGGTGGTTTATATATAGAATAACAGATACCCGGGAGTGAGTTACAGACTGGAATCTAATTGAGGGGTTCGGGGTGGTTTATATATAGAATAACAGATACCCGGGAGTGAGTTACAGACTGGAATCTAATCGAGGGGTTCGGGGGTGGTTTATATATAGAATAACAGATACCCGGGAGTGAGTTACAGAGTGGAATCTAATCGAGGGTTTCGGGGTGGTTTATATACAGAATAACAGATACCCGGGAGTGAGTTACAGACTGGAATCTAATCGAGGGTGTCGGGGTGGTGTATATATAGAATAACAGATACCCGGGGGTGAGTTACAGACTGTAATCTAATTGAGGGGTTCGCGGGGCGTGGTTTATATATAGAATAACAGATACCCGGGAGTGAGTTACAGACTGGAATCTAATCGAGGGGTTCACGGTGGTTTATATATAGAATAACAGATACCCGGGAGTGAGTTACAGACTGGAATCTAATCGAGGGTTTCGGGGTGGTTTATATATAGAATAACAGATACCCGGGAGTGAGTTACCCACTGGAATCTAATCGAGGGGCTCGGGGGTGGTTTATATATAGAATAACAGATACCTGGGAGTGAGATATAGACTGGAAACTAATCGAGGGGTTCGGGGGTGTTTTATATATAGAATAACAGATACTCGGGAGTGATTTACAGACTGGAATCTAATCGAGGGGTTCAGGGGGTTTATATCTAGAATAACAGATACCCGGGAGTGAGTTACAGACTGGAATCAAATCGAGGGGTTCAGGGGGTTTATATATAGAATAACAGATACCCGGGAGTGAGTTACAGACTGGAATCTAATCGAGGGGTTCGGGGTGTTTTATATATAGAATAACAGATACCCGGGAGTGAGTTACAGACTGGAATCTAATCGAGGCGATCACGGGGCTTTATATATAGAATAACAGATACCCGGGAGTGAGTTACAGACTGGAATCTAATCGAGGGGTTCGGGGTGGTTTATATATAGAATAACAGATACCCGGGAGTGATTTACAGACTGGAATCTAATCGAGGGGTTCAGGGGGTTTATATATAGAATAACAGATACCCGGGAGTGAGTTACAGACTGGAATCTAATCGAGGAGTTCGGTGTGGTTTATATATAGAATAAGAGATACCCGGGAGTGAGTTACAGACTGGAATCTAATCGAGGGTGTCGGGGTGGTGTATATATAGAACAACAGATACCCGGGGGTGAGTTACAGACTGTAATCTAATTGAGGGGTTCGGGGGTGGTTTATATATAGAATAACAGATACCCGGGAGTGAGATATAGACTGGAATCTAATCGAGGGGTTCGGGGGTGGTTTATATATAGAATAACAGATACTCGGGAGTGATTTACAGACTGGAATCTAATCGAGGGGTTCAGGGGGTTTATATATAGAATAACAGATACCCGGGAGTGAGTTATAGACTGGAATCTAATCGAGGGGTTCAGGGGGTTTATATATAGAATAACAGATACCCGGGAGTGAGTTACAGACTGGAATCTAATCGAGGGGTTCGGGGTGTTTTATATATAGAATAACAGATACCCAGGAGTGAGATACAGACTGGAATCTAATCGAGGGGTTCGGGGTGGTTTATATATAGAATAACAGATACCCGGAAGCGAGTTACAGACTGGAATATAATCGAGGGGTTCAGGGGGTTTATATATAGAATAACAGGTACCCGGGAGTGATTTACAGACTGGAATCTAATCGAGGGGTTCAGGGGGTTTATATATAGAATAACAGATACCCGGGAGTGAGTTACAGACTGGAAACTAGATGGATGTTGTACTGTGTGTTATATTCGGTACTGACTGCATGTTCTCTTTTACTAGCTACCATCTCATTTTCGAGGATTTCAATATCACGGATTTGTCCCAGTTTTTCTAGAGGCTGTGGAACGATCTCTCGGCCAATCCCTAGTTTCCTGATTGTTGAATCGTTCTCCTCGGCTTCTTTCTAACTCGCACCTTCACTGTCAGAGAGTTCACTTAATGAATGTGGATTGACCGGAGATAAAGCCCTCTGGAGATTTACACAATCCCACAGCAGCTTCAACTGTGTATCTAACCCCGTGCTGTACCTGTCCTGGGAGTGTTTGATGGGGACAGTGTAGAGGGAGATTTACTCTGTATCTAACCCCGTGCTGTACCTGTCCTGGGAGTGTTTGATGGGGACGGTGTAGAGGGAGATTTACTCTGTATCTAACCCCATGCTGTACCTGTCCTGGGATTGTTTGACGGGCACAGTGTAGACGGAGCTTTACTCTGTATCTCAACGCTGTGAGTGATGCAGAGGCTTCTGTTCGGGACTTGAGTTGTCCGTCCAATCTCGGAGCTGCTTTGTTCACCTGCTGGATCTCAGGCAAATGCCCAGACGCTGGTCCCTGTTTCTGAAGATATTGCCTCTCTGCTCATGACTTATCCTTGATGTTTTGAAATAAATTCTCCTTGTCTAGACGTCTGCTGCCTGTGTTTTTGCCTGCCTGTGGCTGAGTGAGAGAGAATGCAGACGGGCAAAACCGAGGCGCTGTACAGTCCCAGCAGCAGATGATGCCCCACGTGGTCAAACAGCCAGTCTCATTGGAAAATGGAAATGATCCCTTCAGGCCTTACTCATACTAGGCAAAATTGTTCACATGTTCCCTCTCCTTCCAGGACATTGAGACTCAGCCATTCCCTCGCTCCTGCACTTCCACACTCCCTCTCTCCCCTCCTGCACTTCCACATTCCCTCCCTCCCCTTCTGCACTTCCACACTCCCTCTCTCCCCTCCTGCACTTCCACACTCCCTCTCTCCCCTCCTGCACTTCCACACTCCCTCTCTCCCCTCCTGCACTTCCACACTCCCTCCCTCCCCTCCTGCACTTCCACACTCCCTCCCTCCCCTCCTGCACTTCCACACTCCCTTTCTCCCCTCCTGCATTTCCACCCTCCCTCTCTCCCCTCCTGCACTTCCACACTCCCTCCCCTCCTGCACTTCCACACTCCCTCCCTCCCCTCCTGCACTTCCACACTCCCTCTCTCCCCTCCTGCACTTCCACACTCCCTCTCTCCCCTCCTGCACTTCCACAATCCCTCCCTCCCCTCCTGCACTTCCACACTCCCTCTCTCCCCTCCTGCACTTCCACACTCCCTCTCTCCCCTCCTGCACTTCCACACTCCCTCTCTCCCTTCTGCACTTCCACACTCCCTCTCTCCCCTCCTGCACTTCCACACTCCCTCCCTCCCTCCTGCACTTCCACACTCCCTCTCTCCCCTCCTGCACTTCCACACTCCCTCTCTCCCCTCCTGCACTTCCACACTCCCTCACTCCCCTCCTGCACTTCCACACTCCCTCTCTCCCCTCCTGCACTTCCACACTCCATCTCTCCCCTCCTGCACTTCCACACTCCCTCCCTCAACTCCTGCACTTCCACACTCCATCTCTCCCCTCCTGCACTTCCACACTCCCTCTCTCCCCTCCTGCACTTCCACACTCCATCTCTCCCCTCCTGCACTTCCACACTCCCTCTCTCACCTCCTGCACTTCCACACTCCCACCCTCACCTCCTGCACTTCCACGATCCCTCTCTCCCCTCCTGCACTTCCACACTCCCTCTCTCACCTCCTGCACTTCCACACTCCCTCTCTCCCCTCCTGCACTTACACACTCCCTCTCTCCCCTCCTGCACTTCCACACTCGCTCCCTCCCCACCTGAACTTCCACACTCCCTCTCTCCCCTCCTGCACTTCCACACTCCCTCTCTCCCCTCCTGAACTTCCACACTCCCTCCCTCCCTCCTGAACTTCCACACTCCCGCCCTCAATCCTGCAGTTCCACATTCCCTCCCTCCCCTCCTGCACTTCCACACTCCCTCCCTACCTCCTGCACTTCCACACTCCCTCCCTCCCTCCTGAACTTCCACACTCCCGCCCTCCCTCCTGCAGTTCCACATTCCCTCCCTCCCCTCCAGCACTTCCACATTCCCTCCAAAACCTCCTGCACTTCCACACTCCCTCCCTCCCCTCCTGCACTTCCACACTCCCTTGCTCCCCTCCTGCACTTCCACACTCCCTCCCTCCCCTCCTGCACTTCCACACTCCCTCTCTCCCCTCCTGCACTTCCACACTCCCTCTCTCCCCTCCTGCACTTCCACACTCCCTCCCTCCCCTCCTGCACTTCCACACTCCCTCCCTCCCCTCCTGCACTTCCACACTCCCTCCCTCCCTCCTGCACTTCCACACTCACTCTCTCCCCTCCTGCCCTTCCAAACTCCAACTCTCCCCTCCTGCACTTCCACACTCCATCTCTCCCCTCCTGCACTTCCACACTCCCACCCTCCCTCCTGCACTTCCACACTCCCTCCCCTCCTGCACTTCCACACTCCCTCCCTCTCCTCCTGCACTTCCACACTCCCTCTCTCCCTCCTGCACTTCCACACTCCCTCTCTCCCCTCCTGCACTTCCACACTCACTCTCTCCCCTCCTGCACTTCCACACTCCCTCCCTCCCCTCCTGCACTTCCACACTCACTCTCTCCCCTCCTGCACTTCCACACTCCCTCTCTCCGCTCCTGCACTTCCACACTCCCTCTCTCCGCTCCTGCACTTCCACACTCCCTCTCTCCGCTCCTGCACTTCCACACTCCCTCTCTCCCCTCCTGCACTTCCACACTCCCTCTCTCCCCTCCTGCACTTCCACACTCCCTCTCTCCCCTCCTGCACTTCCACACTCCCTCTCTCCCCTTCTGCACTTCCACACTCCCTCCCTCCCCTCCTGCACTTCCACACTCCCACCCTCCACTCCTGCACTTCCACACTCCCTCTCTCCCCTCCTGCACTTCCACACTCCCTCCCTCCCCTCCTGCACTTCCGCACTCCCTCTCTCCCCTCCTGCACTTCCACACTCCCTCTCTCCCCTCCTGCCCTTCCACACTCCCTCTCTCGCCTCCTGCACTTCCACACTCCCTCTCTCCCTCCTGCACTTCCACACTCCCTCTCTCCCCTCCTGCACTTCCACACTCCCTCCCTCCCCTCCTGCACTTCCACACTCCCTCCCTCCTGCACTTCCACACTCCCTCCCTCCCCTCCTGCACTTCCACACTCCCTCTCTCCCCTCCTGCACTTCCACACTCCCTCTCTCCCCTCCTGCACTTCCACACTCCCTCCCTCCCCTCCTGCACTTCCACACTCCCTCTCTCCCCTCCTGCATTTTCACTCTCCCTCTCTAACCTCCTGCACTTCCACACTCCCTCCCTCCCTCCTGCACTTCCACACTCCCACCCTCCCCTCCTGCACTTCCACACTCCCTCTCTCCCCTCCTGCACTTCCACACTCCCTCCCTCCCCTCCTGCCCTTCCACACTCACTTGCTCCCCTCCTGCACTTCCACACTCCCTCTCTCCCCTCCTGCACTTCCACACTCCCTCTCTCCCCTCCTGCACTTCCACACTCCCTCTCTCCCCTCCTGCACTTCCACAATCCCTCCCACCCCTCCTGCACTTCCACACTCCCTCCCTCCCCTCCTGCATTTTCACTCTCCCTCCCTCCCTCCTGCACTTCCACAGTCCCTCCCTCCCCTCCTGCCCTTCCACACTCCCTCTCTCCCCTCCTGCACTTCCACACTCGCTCTCTCCCCTCCTGCACTTCCACACTCCCTCTCTCCCTCCTGCACTTCCACACTCCCTCCCTCCCCTCCTGCACTTCCACACTCGCTCTCTCCCCTCCTGCACTTCCACACTCCCTCCCTCCCCTCCTGCACTTCCACACTCCCTCCCCTCCTGCACTTCCACACTCCCTCTCTCCCTCCTGCACTTCCACACTCCCTCTCTCCCCTCCTGCACTTCCACACTCCCTCTCTCCCCTCCTGCACTTCCACACTCCCTCTCTCCCCTCCTGCACTTCCACACTCCCTCTCTCCCCTCCTGCACTTCCACCCTCCCTCTCTCCCCTCCTGCGCTTCCACACTCCCTCCCTCCCCTCCTGCACTTCCACACTCCCTCCCTCCACTCCTGCACTTCCACACTCCCTCTCTCCCCTCCTGCACTTCCACAATCCCTCTCTCCCCTCCTGCACTTCCACACTCCCTCTCTCCCCTCCTGCACTTCCACACTCCCTCTCTCCCCTCCTGCACTTCCACACTCCCTCTCTCCCCTCCTGCGCTTCCACACTCCCTCTCTTCCCTCCTGCACTTCCACACTCCCTCTCTCTTTTCCTGCACTTCCACACTCCCTCCCTCCCCTCCTGCACTTCCACACTCGCTCTCTCCCCTCCTGCACTTCCACCCTCCCTCTCTCCCCTCCTGCGCTTCCACACTCCATCCCTCCCCTCCTGCACTTCCACACTCCCTCCCTCCACTCCTGCACTTCCACACTCCCTCTCTCCCCTCCTGCACTTCCACACTCCCTCCCTCCCTCCTGCACTTCCACACTCCCTCCCTCCCTCCTGCACTTCCACACTCCCTCTCTCCCCTCCTGCACTTCCACACTCCCTCTCTCCCCTCCTGCCCTTCCACACTCCCTCTCTCCCCTCCTGCCCTTCCACACTCCCTCTCTCCCCTCCTGCACTTCCACACTCCCACCCTCCCCTCCTGCACTTCCACACTCCCTATCTCCCTCCTGCACTTCCACACTCCCTCTCTCCCCTCCTGCACTTCCACACTCCCTCCCTCCTCTTCTGCACTTCCACACTCTCTCCCTCCCCTCCTGCACTTCCACACTCCCTCTCTCCCCTCCTGCACTTCCACACTCCCTCCCTCCCTCCTGCACTTCCACACTCCCTCTCTCCCCTCCTGCACTTCCACACTCCCTCCCTCCCCTCCTGCACTTCCACACTCCCTCTCTCCTCCTGCACTTCCACACTCCCTCTCTCCCCTCCTGCACTTCCACACTCCCTCTCTCCCCTCCTGCACTTCCACACTCCCTCCCTCCCCTCCTGCACTTCCACACTCCCTCTCTCCTCCTGCACTTCCACACTCCCTCGCTCCCCTCCTGCACTTCCACACTCCCACCCTCCCCTCCTGCACTTCCACACTCCCTCTCTCCCCTCCTGCACTTCCACACTCCCTCTCTCCCCTCCTGCACTTCCACACTCCCTCACTCCCCTCCTGTACTTCCACACTCCCTCTCTCCCCTCCTGCACTTCCACACTCCCTCTCTCCCCTCCTGCACTTGCACACTCCCTCTCTCCCCTCCTGCACTTCCACACTCCCTCTCTCCCTCCTGCACTTCCACAATCCCTCTCTCCCCTCCAGCATTTTCACTCTCCCTCCCTCCCCTCCTGCCCTTCCACACTCCCTCTCTCCCCTCCTGCACTTCCACACTCCCTCCCTCCCCTCCTGCACTTCCACACTCACTCTCTCCCCTCCTGCACTTCCACACTCCCTCTCTCCCCTCCTGCACTTCCACACTCCCTCCCTCCCCTCCTGCACTTCCACACTCCCTCTCTCCCCTCCTGCACTTCCACACTCCCTCTCTCCCCTCCTGCACTTCCACACTCCCTCTCTCCCGCCTGCACTTCAACACTCCCTCCCTCCCTCCTGCACTTCCACACTCCCTCTCTCCCCTCCTGCCCTTCCACACTCCCTCCCTCCCCTCCTGCACTTCCACACTCCCTCTCTCCCCTCCTGCACTTCCACACTCACTCCCTCCCTCCTGCCCTTCCACACTCCCTCTCTCCCCTCCTGCACTTCCACACTCGCTCTCTCCCCTCCTGCATTTTCACTCTCCCTCTCTCCCCTCCTGCACTTCCACACTCCCTCTCTCCCTCCTGCACTTCCACACTCCCTCCCTCTCTCCTCTCCTGCCCTTCCACACTCCCTCTCTCCCCTCCTGCACTTCACACTCTCTCCCTCCTCTTCTGCACTTCCACACTCCCTCCCTCCCCTCCTGCACTTCCACACTCCCTCTCCCCTCCTGCACTTCCACACTCCCTCCCTCCCTCCTGCACTTCCACACTCCCTCTCTCCTCCCTCCTGCACATCCACACTCCCTCTCTCCCTCCTGCACTTCCACACTCCCTCTCTCCCCTCCTGCACTTCCACACTCTCTCCCTCCTCTTCTGCACTTCCACACTCCCTCCCTCCCCTCCTGCACTTCCACACTCCCTCTCTCCCCTCCTGCACTTCCACACTCCCTCTCTCCCCTCCTGCACTTCCACACTCCCTCCCTCCCCTCCTGCACTTCCACACTCCCTCTCTCCCCTCCTGCACTTCCACACTCTCTCCCTCCCCTCCTGCACTTCCACACTCCCTCCCTCCCCTCCTGCACTTCCACATTCCCTCGAACCCCTCCTGCACTTCCACACTCCCTCCCTCCCCTTCTGCACTTCCACACTCCCTCTCTCCCCTCCTGCACTTCCACACTCCCTCTCTCCGCTGCTGCACTTCCACACTCCCTCTCTCCCCTCCTGCACTTCCACACTCGCTCTCTCCCCTCCTGCACTTCCACACTCCCTCTCTCCCCTCCTGCACTTCCACACTCCCTCCCTCCCCTCCTGCACTTCCACACTCCCTCTCTCCCCTCCTGCACTTCCACACTCCCTCTCTCCGCTGCTGCACTTCCACACTCCCTCCCTCCCCTCCTGCACTTCCACACTCCCTCTCTCCCTCCTGCACTTCCACACTCCCTCCCTCCCTCCTGCACTTCCACACTCCCTCGCTCCCCTCCTGCACTTCCACACTCCCTCTCTCCCCTCCTGCACTTCCACAGTCCCTCCCTCCTCTCCTGCACTTCCACACTCCCTCCCTCCCCTCCTGAACTTCCACACTCCCTCTCTCCCTCCTGCACTTCCACATTTCCTCCCTCCCTCCTGCACTTCCACACTCCCTCTCTCCCCTTCTGCACTTCCACACTCCCTCTCTCCCCTCCTGCACTTCCACACTCCCTCTCCTCCTGCACTTCCACACTCCCTCTCTCCCCTCCTGCACTTCCACACTCCCTCGCTCCCCTCCTGCACTTCCACACTCCCTCCCTCCCCTCCTGCACTTCCACACTCCCTCTCTCCCTCCTGCACTTCCACACTCCCTCCCTCCCCTCCTGCACTTCCACATTCCCTCCCTCCCCTCCTGCACTTCCACACTCCCTCTCTCCCCTCCTGCACTTCCACACTCCCTCCCTCCCCTCCTGCACTTCCACACTCCCTCCCTCCCTCCTGCACTTCCACACTCCCTCTCTCCCCTCCTGCACTTCCACACTCCCTCTCTCCCTCCTGCACTTCCACACTCCCTCTCTCCCCTCCTGCACTTCCACACTCCCTCTCTCCCCTCCTGCACTTCCACACTCCCTCTCTCCCCTCCTGCACTTCCACACTGCCTCCCTCCTGCACTTCCACACTCCCTCTCTCCCCTCCTGCACTTCCACACTCCCTCTCTCCCCTCCTGCACTTGCGCATTCCCTCCCTCCCCTCCGGCACGTACACACTCCCTCCCTCCCTCCTGCACTTCCACACTCCCTCTCTCCCCTCCTGCACTTCCACACTCCCTCTCTCCCCTCCTGCACTTCCACACTCCCTCTCTCCCTCCTGCACTTCCACACTCCCTCTCTCCCCTCCTGCACTTCCACACTCCCTCCCTCCCCTCCTGCACTTCCACACTCCCTCCCTCCCCTCCTGCACTTCCACACTCCCTCTCTCCCCTCCTGCACTTCCACACTCCCTCTCTCCCCTCCTGCACTTCCACACTCCCTCTCTCCCCTCCTGCACTTCCACACTCCCTCTCTCCCCTCCTGCACTTCCACACTCCCTCTCTCCCCTCCTGCACTTCCACACTCCCTCCCTCCCCTCCTGCACTTCCACACTCCCTCTCTCCCCTCCTGCACTTCCACACTCCCTCTCTCCCCTCCTGCACTTCCACACTCCCTCTCTCCCCTCCTGCACTTCCACACTCCCTCTCTCCCCTCCTGCACTTCCACACTCCCTCCCTCCCCTCCTGCACTTCCACACTCCCTCTCTCCCCTCCTGCACTTCCACACTCCCTCCCTCCCCTCCTGCACTTCCACACTCCCTCTCTCCCCTCCTGCACTTCCACACTCCCTCCCTCCCTCCTGCACTTCCACACTCCCTCTCTCCCCTCCTGCACTTCCACACTCCCTCCCTCCCCTCCTGCACTTCCACACTCCCTCCCTCCTGCACTTCCACACTCCCTCTCTCCCCTCCTGCACTTCCACACTCCCTCTCTCCCCTCCTGCACTTCCACACTCCCTCCCTCCTGCACTTCCACACTCCCTCTCTCCCCTCCTGCACTTCCACACTCCCTCTCTCCCCTCCTGCACTTGCGCATTCCCTCCCTCCCCTCCTGCCCTTCCACACTCCCTCGCTCCCCTCCTGCACTTCCACACTCCCTCTCTCCCGCCTGCACTTCCACACTCCCTCTCTCCCCTCCTGCACTTCCACACTCCCTCTCTCTCCTCCTGCACTTCCACACTCCCTCTCTCCCCTCCTGCACTTCCACACTCCCTCCCTCCACTCCTGCACTTCCACACTCCCTCTCTCCCCTCCTACACTTCCACACTCCCTCTCTCCCCTCCTGCACTTCCACACTCCCTCTCTCCCCTCCTGCACTTCCACACTCCCTCTCTCCCCTCCTGCACTTCCACACTCCCTCTCTCCCCTCCTACACTTCCACACTCCCTCTCTCCCCTCCTGCACTTCCACACTCCCTCCCTCCCCTCCTGCACTTCCACACTCCCTCCCTCCCACCTGCACTTCCACACTCCCTCCCTCCCCTCCTGCACTTCCACACTCCATCTCTCCCCTCCTGCACTTCCACACTCCCTCCCTCCCCTCCTGCACTTCCACATTCCCTCCGTCCCCTCCTGCACTTCCACACTCCCTCCCTCCCTCCTGCACTTCCACACTCACTCTCTCCCCTCCTGCACTTCCACACTCCCTCCCTCCCCTCCTGCACTTCCACACACCCACCCTCCCCTCCTGCACTTCCACACTCCCTCCCTCCCCTCCTGCACTTCCACACTCACTCTCTCCCCTCCTGCACTTCCACACTCCCTCCCTCCTCTCCTGCACTTCCACACTCACTCTCTCCCCTCCTGCACTTCCACACTCCCTCCCTCCCCTCCTGCACTTCCACACTCACTCTCTCCCCTCCTGCACTTCCACACTCCCTCCCTCCCCTCCTGCACTTCCACACTCCCTCTCTCCCCTCCTGCACTTCCACACTCCATCTCTCCCCTCCTGCACTTCCACACTCCCTCCCTCCCCTCCTGCACTTCCACACTCCCTCCCTCCCCTCCTGCACTTCCACACTCCCTCTCTCCCCTCCTGCACTTCCACACTCCCTCTCTCCCCTCCTGCACTTCCACACTCCCTCCCTCCCCTTCTGCGCTTCCACACTCCCTCTCTCCCTCCTGCACTTCCACACTCCCTCTCTCCCCTCCTGCACTTCCACAGTCCCTCCCTCCTCTCCTGCACTTCCACACTCCCTCCCTCCCCTCCTGCCCTTCCACACTCCCTCTCTCCCCTCCTGCACTTCCACACTCCCTCCATCCCCTCCTGCACTTCCACACTCCCTCTCTCCCCTCCTGCCCTTCCACACTCCCTCTCTCCCTCCTGCACTTCCACACTCCCTCCCTCCCCTCCTGCACTTCCACACTCCCTCTCTCCCCTCCTGCCCTTCCACACTCCCTCTCTCCCTCCTGCACTTCCACACTCCCTCTCTCCCCTCCTGCACTTCCACACTCCCTCTCTCCCCTCCTTTACTTCCACACTCCCTCCCTCCCCTCCTGCACTTCCACACTCCCTCTCTCCCCTCCTGCACTTCCACACTCCCTCCCTCTCCTCCTGCACTTCCACATTTCCTCCCTCCCTCCTTCACTTACACACTCCCTCTCTCCCCTCCTGCACTTCCACACTCCCTCTCTCCCCTTCTGCACTTCCACACTCCCTCTCTCCCCTCCTGCACTTCCACACTCCCTCTCTCCCCTCCTGCACTTCCACACTCCCTCTCTCCCCTCCAGCACTTCCACACTCCCTCTCTCCCTCCTGCACTTCCACACTCCCTCTCTCCCCTCCTGCACTTCCACACTCCCTCTCTCCCCTCCTGCACTTCCACACTCCCTCTCTCCCCTCCTGCACTTCCACACTCCCTCTCTCCCCTCCTGCACTTCCACACTCCCTCCCTCCCCTCCTGCACTTCCACACTCCCTCCCTCCCCTCCTGCACTTCCACACTCCCTCTCTCCCTCCCCCTCACTCTGGTTGGTTTGTTCATGACTGTCAATGATCAGAGACCATTTTGAATGAGTTATGAGTTTTGGGAGTGAGAGAGAGAGAGTGAAGGAGACAGACCGACAAGAGAGAGAGAGAAGGAAGGTGGGGGACAGAGAAAGTGTTTAAACGAGAGAGGGGGGTTGGAAGTCCATCTGAAGGACCCCCTTTGCAGAATGCCAGAGGAACATGAGCTGAACTGCAAGAGCCCAGCAGACAAAAGACTTTTAGGTACTTGTCCCGCAGACTAGGGGAAAGTTTCCTCCAGTGAATCAATCGATTAATCACCGTAACATTGTAGCGTGGAGCTTTCGTCCTGTGTGTGTGAGTGAGTGTTAGTGTGTGTGTGTTAGTGAGTTTCTGTTAGTGTGTGTGTGTGTTAGTGTGTGTGTCTGTGTGTGTTAGTGTGTGTGTGAGTGTGTGTTATTGTGTGTGTGTTAATGTGTGTGCGTTAGTGTGTGTTTTAGTGTGTATGTGTTAATGTGTGTGTGTTAGTGTGTGTTTTAGTGTGTATGTGTTAATGTGTGTGTGTTAGTGTGTGTTTTAGTGTGTATGTGTTAATGTGTGTGTGTTAGTGTGTGTTTTAGTGTGTATGTGTTAGTGTGTGTGTGTTAGTATGTGTGTCTGTGTGTTAGTGTGTGTGTGTTAGTTTGTGTGTGTGTGTGTCTGTGTGTGTGTTAGTGTGTGTGTGTGTGTGTGTGTGTTAGTGTGAGTGTGTTAGTGTGTGTGTCTGTGTGTTAGTGTGTGTGTGTTAGTTTGTGTGTGTGTGTGTCTGTGTGTGTGTTAGTGTGTGTGTGTGTGTGTGTGTGTGTGTGTGTTAGTGTGTGTGTGTTAATGTGTGTGTGTTAGTGTGTGTGTTAGTATGTGTGTGTTAATGTGTGTGTGTTAGTGTGTGTGTGTTAGTGTGTGTGTGTTAGTCTGTTAGTGTGTTAGTGTGTGTGTGTTAGTGTGTGTGTGTTAGTGTGTGTGTGTTATTGTGTGTGTGTTAGTGTGTTATTTTGTGTGTGTTATTGTGTGTGTTAGTGTGTTATTGCGTGTGTGTTAGTGTGTTAGTGTGTGTGTGTTAGTGTGTGTGTGTGTTAGTGTGTTAGCGTGTGTGTGTTAGTTTTTGTGTGTTAGTGTGTTATTGTGTTTGTGTTAGTGTGTTAGTGTGTGTGTGTTAGTGTGTGTGTATAGTGTGTTAGTGTGTGTGTGTTAGTTTTTGTGTGTTAGTGTGTTATTGTGTGTGTGTTAGTGTGTGTGTGTTAGTGTGTGCGTGTGTTAGTGTGTGTGTGTTAATGTGTGTGTGTTAGTGTGTGTGTGTTAGTGTGTTAGTGTGTGTGTGTGTGTTAGTGTGTGTGTGTTAGTGTGTTAATGTGTGTGTGTTATTCTTTGTGTGTTAGTGTGTGTGTGTGTTAGTGTGTGTGTGTTAGTGTGTGTGTGTGTTAGTGTGTGTGTGTTAGTGTGTGTGTGTTAATGTGTGTGTGTTAGTGTGTTAGTGTATGTGTGTTATTGTGTGTGTGTTAGTGTGTGTGTGTTAGTGTGTGTGTGTTAGTGTGTTAGTGTGTGTGTGTTATTGTGTGTGTGTTAGTGTGTGTGTGTTATTGTGTGTGTGTTAGTGTGTGTGTGTTAGTGTGTGTGTGTTAATGTGTGTGTGTTAGTGTGTGTGTGTTAGTGTGTGTGTGTGTTAGTGTGTGTGTTAGTGTGTATGTGTTAATGCGTGTGTGTTAGTGTGTGTGTGTTAGTGTGTGTGTGTGTTAGTGTGTGTGTGTTAATGTGTGTGTGTTAGTGTGTGTGTGTTAGTGTGTTAGTATGTGTGTGTTAATGTGTGTGTGTTAGTGTGTGTATGTGTGTAGTGTGTGTGTGTTAGTGTGTGTGTGTTAGTGTGTGTGTGTTAATGTGTGTGTGTTAGTGTGTGTGTGTTAGTGTGTGTGTGTGTTAATGTGTGTGTGTTAGTGTGTGTGTGTTATTGTGTTAGTGTGTGTGTGTGTTAGTATGTTAGTGTGTGTGTGTTAGTGTGTGTGTGTTAGTGTGTGTGTGTTAGTGTGTGTCTATGTTAGTGTATGTGTTAATGTGTGTGTGTTTGTGTGTGTTAGTGATTGTGTGTGTGTGTTAGTGAGTGTGTGTGTGTGTGTTAGTGAGTGTGTGTTAGTGTGTCTGTGTGTGTGAGAGTGTTATATTGTGTGAGAGTGTGTGTGTGTGTTAGTGTGTGTGTGTTAGTGTGTGTGTGCGTGTGTGTGTTGGTGTGTTAGTGTGTGTGTGTTAGTGAGCATGTTTGTGTGTGTGAGTGTGTTTGTGTGTGTGTGTGTTAGTGAGCATGTTTGTGTGTATGAGTGTGTTTGTGTGTGTGTGTGTGTGAGTGTGTGTGTGTTAGTGAGTGTGTGTGTGTTAGCGTGTGTGTGTTAGTGTGTGTGTGTGTTAGTGAGTGTGTGTTAGTGTGTCTGTGTGTGTGAGAGTGTGTTATATTGTGTGTGTGTGAGTGTGTTATATTGTGTGTGTGTGTGAGAGTGTGTTATATTGTGTATGTGTGTGTGTGTGTTATATTGTGTGTGTGTGAGTGTGTTATATTGTGTGTGTGTGTGTGAGAGAGAGAGTGTTATATTGTGTGTGTGAGTGTGTTATATTGTATGTGTGTGTGTGAGAGAGAGAGTGTTATATTGTGTGTGTGTGTGAGTGTGTTATATTGAGTGTGTATGTGAGTGTGTTATATTGTGTGTGTGTGAGAGAGTGTGTTATATTGTGTGTGTGTTGTGTGTGTTATATTGTGTGTGAGAGTGTGTTATATTGTGTGTGTGTTATATTGTGTGTGAGAGTGTGTTATATTGTGTGTGTGTTATATTGTGTGTGTGTGTTATATTGTGTGTGTGTGAGAGAGTGTGTTATATTGTGTGTGTGTGTGAGTGTGTTATATTGTGTGTGTGTGTGTGAGAGAGAGAGTGTTATATTGTGTGTGTGAGTGTGTTATATTGTATGTGTGTGTGTGAGAGAGAGAGTGTTATATTGTGTGAGTGTGTGAGTGTGTTATATTGAGTGTGTATGTGAGTGTGTTATATTGTGTGTGTGTGAGAGAGTGTGTTATATTGTGTGTGTGTGTGAGAGAGAGTGTGTTATATTGTGTGTGTGTGAGTGTGTTATATTGTGTGTGCGTGTGAGTGTATTATATTGTGTGTGTGTTATATTGTGTGTGTGTGTGTTATATTGTGTGTGTGTGAGAGAGTGTATTATATTGTGTGTGTGTTGTGTGTGTTATATTGTGTGTGAGAGTGTGTTATATTGTGTGTGTGTTATATTGTGTGTGAGAGTGTGTTATATTGTGTGTGTGTTATATTGTGTGTGTGTGTTATATTGTGTGTGTGTGAGAGAGTGTGTTATATTGTGTGTGTGTTGTGTGTGTGTTATATTGTGTGTGAGAGTGTTTTATATTATGTGTGTGTTATATTGTGTGTGTGTGTGTGAGAGAGTGTGTTATATTGTGTGTGTGTGTGTTATATTGTGTGTGTGTGTGTGTTATATTGTGTGTGTGTGTGTATGAGAGTGTGTTACATTGTGTGTGTGTGTTATATTGTGTGTGAGAGTGTGTTATATTGTGTGTGTGTTATATTGTGTTTGGGTTATATTGTGTGTGTGTGTGTGAGAGAGCGTGTGTTATATTGTGTGTGTGTGTGAGAGAGAGAGTGTGTTATATTGTGTGTGTGAGTGTGTTATATTGTGTGTGTGTGGGAGTGTATTATATTGTGTGTGTGTTATATTGTGTGTGTGTGTGTTATATTGTGTGTGTGTGAGAGAGTGTATTATATTGTGTGTGTGTTATATTGTGTGTGTGTGTGTTATATTGTGTGTGTGTGAGAGAGTGTGTTATATTGTGTGTGTGTTGTGTGTGTTATATTGTGTGTGAGAGTGTGTTATATTGTGTGTGTGTTATATTGTGTGTGTGTGTGTGAGAGAGAGTGTTATATTGTGTGTGTGTGTGAGAGAGTGTGTTACATCGTGTGTGTGTTAGTGTGTTATATTGTGTGTGTGTGTGAGTGTGTTATATTGTGTGTGTGTTAGTGTGTTATATTGTGTGTGTGTGTGTGAGCGTGTGTTGTGTGTGTGTGTGAGAGAGTGTGTTACATTGTGTGTGTGTGTGTGTGTGTTATATTGTGTGTGTGTGTGATTGTGTTATATTGTGTGTGTGTGAGTGTGTTATATTGTGTGTGTGTGTGAGAGAGAGAGTGTGTTATATTGTGTGTGTGTGCGTGTGTTATATTGTGTGTGTGTGTGAGAGAGAGTGTGTTATATTGTGTGTGTGTGTTATATTGTGTGTGTGTGTGTGAGAGAGAGTGTGTTATATTGTGTGTGTGTGTGTGTGTTATATTGTGTGTGTGAGAGTGTGTTACATTGTGTATGTGCGTGTGTGTGTGTGTGTGTTATATTGTATGTGAGAGTGTGTTATATTGTGTGTGTGTTATATTGTGTGTGTGTTATATTGTGTGTGTGTGTGAGTGTGTTATATTGTGTGTGTGAGAGAGTGTGTTACATTGTGTGTGTGTGTGTGTGTGTTATATTGTGTGTGTGTGTGATTGTGTTATATTGTGTGTGTGTGAGTGTGTTATATTGTGTGTGTGTGTGAGAGAGAGAGTGTGTTATATTGTGTGTGTGTGTGCGTGTGTTATATTGTGTGTGTGTGTGAGAGAGAGTGTGTTATATTGTGTGTGTGTGTGTGTTATATTGTGTGTGTGTGTGAGAGAGAGTGTGTTATATTGTGTGTGTGTGTGTTATATTGTGTGTGTGAGAGTGTGTTACATTGTGTGTGTGTGTGTTGTATGTGAGAGTGTGTTATATTGTGTGTGTGTTATATTGTGTGTGTTATATTGTGTATGTGTGTGTGTGTGAGTGTGTTATATTGTTTGTGAGAGTGTGTTATATTGTTTGTGTGTTATATTGTGTGTGTGTGTGTGTGAGAGAGAGAGAGTGTGTGTTATATTGTGTGTGTGTTATATTGTGTGTGTGTGTTATATTGTGTGTGTGTTATATTGTGTGTTATATTTTGTGTGTTATATTGTGAGTGTTATATTGTGTGTCTGTGTGTGTGTGTGTTATATTGTGTGTGTTATATTGTGTGTGTGTGTGAGAGTGTGTTACATTGTGTGTGTTATATTGTGAGTGTGTTATATTGTGTGTGTGTTATATTGGTTGCAAAAGCTTGTAATGTGTGTGTGTTATATTGTGTGTGTGTTATATTGTGTGTGTGTGTGTTATATTGTGTGTGTGTTATATTGTGTGTGTGTGTGTTATATTGTATGTGTGTTATATTGTGTGTTATATTGTGTGTGTTATATTGTGAGTGTTATATTGTGTGTGTGTGTGTGTGTGTGTGTTATATTGTGTGTGTTATATTGTGTGTGTGTGTGAGAGTGTGTTATATTGTGTGTGTTATATTGTGAGTGTGTTATATTGTGTGTGTGTTATATTGGTTGCGAAACCTTGTGTGTGTGTTATATTGTGTGTGTGTTATATTGTGTGTGTTTGTTATATTGTGTGTGTGTTATATTGTGTGTGTGTGTGTGTTATATTGTGTATGTGTTATATTGTGTGTGTGTGTGAGAGAGTGTGTTATATTGTGTGTGTTATATTGTGTGTGTGTGTGTGTGAGAGAGAGTGTTATATTGTGTGTGTGTTATATTGTGTGTGTGTGTGTGTGAGAGTGTTATATTTTTGTGTGTGTTATATTGTGTGTGTGTGTGAGAGAGAGTGTGTTATATTGTGTGTGTGTTATATTGTGTGTGTGTGTGAGAGAGAGAGTGTTATATTGTGTGTGTGTTATATTGTGTGTGTGTGTGTGTGAGTGTGTTATATTGTGAGTGCGTTATATTGTGTGTGTATGTGTGTGAGAGAGAGAGTGTGTTATATTGTGTGTGTGTTATATTGTGTGTGTGTGTGTGAGAGAGTGTGTTATATTGTGTGTGTTATATTGTGTGTGTGTTATATTGTGTGTGTTATATTGTGAGTTATATTGTGTGTGTGTGTGAGAGAGAGAGTGTTATATTGTGTGTGTGTTATATTGTGTGTGTGTTATATTGTGTGTGTGTTATATTGTGTGTGTTATATTGTGAGTGTTACATTGGGTGTGTGTGTGTGTGTGTGTGTGTTATATTGTGAGTGTTATATTGTGTGTGTGTGTGTGTGTGTGTTATATTGTGTGTGTTATATTGTGAGTGTGTTATATTGTGTGTGTGTTATATTGGTTGCAAAACCTTGTAATGTAACCATTGCTGAAATTGACACTGTAACCGCTTCAATTTGCGCCCGAGTGGGTCTATTTCCTGCACCGCTTGCTACCGACTTCTCGATACTGAGTGGCCAAGGTTAGTGTCAAAACATTCCTGCCCCTTCCAGAGTCAATTCCCAACTCGACTGGCAGACAAGTCTGCTTGTCCCGCTCAAAATTCTCTCTTCCCCTCACCCCCCCACCTCTCTCACCATACCCGCTAGCCCCATCCCTCCCTACCCACTATTTTTGATTTGGGGGAGGGGAGGTGGGTGTTGAGTGGGTTTCCTGGACCAGTCTGGGAATCCTCACTCTATTCTTATTTGCACTAAAGTGTGTTGGGCTTTGAAAGATCCGAATCGAGTTGGAATTGACAGAGGACTGGAGGTGATTAATCGATGTGAATCCTTCATTTAGCTCCTGGGTTGTGTTGGGTTGTGTTGGGTTGGGTTGGGTTGGGTTGTGTTGGGTTGGGTTGGGTTGGGTTGGGTTGGGTTGGGTTGGGTTGGGTTGGGTTGGGTTGGGTTGGGTTGGGTTGGGTTGGGTTGGGTTGGGTTGGGTTGGGTTAGGTTAGGTTGTGTTGGGTTGGGTTGGGTTGGGTTGGGTTGGGTTGGGTTGGGTTGGGTTGGGTTGGGTTGGGTTGGGTTGGGTTGGGTTGGATTGGGTTGGGGTGGGAGGTGTACATCAAGGGGAAGAACCTCTGTAACCCAACTGTTGTGTCAGGAAGAGAGACTGAAGCCTTAAACAGGTGAAGTGACATTGGAGGGGAGGGGGTCAGAATTGACCCGAACCAATTTGCAACCAATATTGCAACTCTGTCCTGCTCTTGATGTGTTTCATAGTCCCAGGACACTGCGGGGGGGGAACTCACCCCCCAACAAACCCATCACCCCCATATTCATTCCCAAGATGTGAGCATCGCTAGCCTGGCCCAGCGTTTATTGCCCATCCCTAATTGCCCCCCCTTGAGAAGGTGGTGGTGGGTGAGCTACCTTCTTGAGCTGCTGCAGTCCCCGTGTGGTGTAGGTACACCCACGGCGCTGTTAGGGAGGGAGTTCCAGGATTTTGTCCGTGTGGTGTAGGTACACCCACGGCGCTGTTAGGGAGGGAGTTCCAGGATTTTGTCCCCCGTGTGCGGTGTAGGTACACCCACGGCGCTGTTAGGGAGGGAGTTCCAGGATTTTGTCCCCGTGTGTGGTGTAGGTACACCCACAGTGCTGTTAGGGAGGGAGCTCCAGGATTCTGTCCCCGTGTGGTGTAGGTACAGCCACGGCGCTGTTAGGGAGGGAGTTCCAGGATTTTGTCCCCCGTGTGCGGTGTAGGTACACCCACGGCACTGTTAGGGAGGGAGTTCCAGGATTTTGTCCCTGCGTGCGGTGTAGGTACACCCACGGCACTGTTAGGGAGGGAGTTCCAGGATTTTGTCCCCCGTGTGTGGTGTAGGTACACCCACGGCGCTGTTAGGGAGGGAGTTCCAGGATTTTGTCCGTGTGGTGTAGGTACACCCACGGCGCTGTTAGGGAGGGAGTTCCAGGATCTTGTCCCGTGTGGTGTAGGTACACCCATGGCGCTGTTAGGGAGGGAGTTCCAGGATTTTGTCCCCCTGTGTGGTGTAGGTACACCCACGGCGCTGTTAGGGAGGGAGTTCCAGGATTTTGTCCCCCGTGTGCGGTGTAGGTACACCCACAGCGCTGTTAGGGAGGGAGTTCCAGGATTTTGTCCCCCGTGTGTGGTGTAGGTACACCCATGGCGCTGTTAGGGAGGGAGTTCCAGGATTCTGTCCCCCGTGTGTGGTGTAGGTACACCCACGGCGCTGTTAGGGAGGGAGTTCCAGGATTTTGTCCGTGTGGTGTAGGTACACCCACGGCGCTGTTAGGGAGGGAGTTCCAGGATTTTGTCCCCGTGTGGTGTAGGTACACCCACGGCGCTGTTAGGGAGGGAGTTCCAGGATTCTGTACCCGTGTGGTGTAGGTACACCCACGGCGCTGTTAGGGAGGGAGTTCCAGGATTTTGTCCCTGCGTGTGGTGTAGGTACACCCACGGCGCTGTTAGGGAGGGAGTTCCAGGATTTTGACCCCAGCGACAGTGAAGGAGTTCCCGATATATTTCCCAGTCGGGACGGTGAGTGTCTCGGAGGGGAACTTCCAGGTGGTGGGTGTTCCCCATGTGTCTGCTGCCCTTGTCCTTCTAGACGGTAGAGGTGGTGGGTTTGGGCGGCGCTGTCGAAGGAGCCTTGGCGAGTTGCTGCAGTGCATCTTGTAGATGGTACACACGCCGCTGCTACTGTGAGTCGGTGGTGGGGGAGGGAGTGAGTGTTTGTGGATGGGGGGGGCCGATCGAGCTGGAGGAGGGGCTGCTTTATCCTGGACGGTGTCGAGCTTCTCGAGTGTTGTGGGAGCTGCAACTCATCCAGGCAAGTGGGGAGTGTCCCATCCCACTCCTGACTTGTGCCTTGTAGATGGTGAACAGGCTTTGGTGGGGGGGGGGAGTCAGGAGGTGAGTTACTCTCTGCAGGATTCCCAGCCTCTGACCTGCTCTTGTAGCCACAGTATTTATGTGGCTGGTCCCCAGTTCAGTTTCTGGTCAATGGTAACCCCCAGGATGTTGATGGTGGGGGATTCAGTGATGGTAATGCCATTTTCCAATTGTGGTGTGGGATCATTTACCTCCTCTGCAGCCCCCAGCCCCCTGAGAGGGGCCTTTGGATTAACGTCTCACTCCAAAAGGCTTCTGACCTCCATGTTTAAGGAGGGCCATACGATTTGCTGCCTCTGATCAATCCAACTCACTGAAACCCAAGGCAAGTTCTCAAAAATAGAGGCACAGCCACCAAACTGGTCTCAAAGCCCTCGCAGCACCGCGCCCCCCCCCAGATAAAAGCAACACTGGAAGCTACATATATTAGTGCACGGAACCCATTCTTTGCAGACAAAAGGAACATGTCCGCACATCGTGCCAGTTGCAGTGAAACACAATAGGTGACAGCCATTCGCTGGCTCATTCCTCAAAGCAAAGTCTTGGATCAGTCGGAGTCAAGCTGCCTGCTTGAAAATTCCAAGGAACGCTTGGCAGTTAACTGTCGGCAGCCATCAACTGATGCGTGCTCCGCAGCAACGCCCCTGCCAAATCGTGAGCCCGCTCGCCAGCCAGCCAGCCAATCGGCACCCGCTTCAGACCTGTTACCGTGAGAGGTCAAGGGCCAACTCGGAGTAAGATGGGAATTCCACCCCCCCTCCACTGACACCCTAGCTCCGAAACCAGTCAGCGGTGGGCGCTGGGGCTCTTGCGTTTGCTTGAGGCCAGGTTGGGTGGACGCTCGGAGGGAGGGAGGGAGGGAGGGAAGCTGGCGCCAATGTCCCAGGAGCAGGGATGGAGTGAATGAATGGCGGAGCACACTCGATGGGCTGAATGGCCTATTGCAGCTTGTTTCCTGACTCACAAATGTTATTGGCAAAAATCACCAGGCCTGGCCAGCTGTTGGGTGGGTATGTGCAGTTCCCTACCTCTGTTACCCCCCTTCCAGCCCCCTACACCCCTCCCAATCTCTGTAACCTCCTCCAGCTCCTACACCCCTCCCTATCTCTGTAAAATCCTCCAGCTCCTACACCCCTCCCTATCTCTGTAACCTCCTCCAGCCCCTACACCCCTCCCTATCTCTGTAACCTCCTCCAGCCCCTACACCCCTCCCTATCTCTGTAACCTCCTCCAAACCCTACAACCCTCCCTATCTCTGTTACCCCCCCCAGCCCCCTACACCCCTCCCTATCTCTGTAACCTCCTCCAGCCCCTACACCCCTCCTTATCCCTGTAACCTCCTCCAGCACCTACACCCCTCCCTATCTCTGTAACCTCCTCCAGTCCCTATACCCCTCCCTATCTCTGTAACCTCCTCCAGCCCCTACACCCCTCCCTATCTCTGTAACCTCCTCCAGCCCCCACACCCCTCCCTATCTCTGTAACCTCCTCCAGTCCCTACAACCCTCCCTATCTCTGTAACCTCCTCCAGCCCTACACCCCTCCCTATCTCTGTAACCTCCTCCAGTCCCTACACCCCTCCCTATCTCTGTGACCTCCTCCAGACCCTGGAACCACGAAAGGATGTTCCCCTCTTGTGGGCGAGTCCAGAACTAAGGGGGCAACTGTTTCAGAACAAGGTGCTGCCCTTTCTCCGGCAGAGACAAAGTGGAATGTTTCTCTGAGGGGGTCCTGCAACCTTGGAACTCTCTGCCTCTCGTAAGGGGTTGGAGTCAGGGGTCGCTGAGGTGGGGGGAGGGGTGGGGGGTGGGGTGGGGGGGGGTGGTGGTATAGGTAGATTCTTGTTCGGCAAATGGGTATCCAAGGGCATCTGGGGTAGATGGGAACATGGGACTCAAAACAATAGCCGATCTCATAGAATGGCAGAGGGGCCGAATGGCCTACTAATTGTTCCCCTCCCTCCTTTGTCCGGGGATCTCTGCCCCCCCCCCCTCCAATCCCGGCCCCTCTAGCGTCCCCCGATTCCCGTCCCTACGCCATTGGCGGCCAGGCCTTCGGCTGTCTGGGAGGGGGGCCTGAACTCGGGAATTCTCCTCCCTGAACCTCTCCGGCTCTGCCTCTCTCTCCCCCTCTCTCTCCCTCTCCCCTCCTTTAAGACCTTGGCTCGTTTGCAAATGTTCGAATCTTCATCTGTTTGGAGGGAACTTGAGTCTCGTCGGGCAATGATAACGGGGTTTCGAGGTTTTTCGTCTTGCGCTCAGGAAATTTCGCAATGGTAGCAGTTATAAAGTTAACAACAATTCATACCGCATGGGAAGAGAGTGCTGCTTGGTTTGGCAGGTGGATTGGTGATTGGGTGAGGCTGTTCGCCGCAGCCAAGAGTCCTGACCGTACCCAACCGGCTTGCGGAGAACAGGAGGCAAGCGCCAGACGCACGATGTGATTCTGCGATCGGACAGCACTTGCCGAGCGACCCTGATTGCGCCAACACTGGCAACCAATTTGTACAGGCCGTTGGCTGAGCTCGCGCGTGCTCGGAGCCACGTATGTGCGTGCCCCATCCTCACCCACGCGCTGCGGCATTTCCGAATTGGCAAAGGCTTGGAGGAGGGGGACAGCCGTTCCCTGGTCCCTTCCCCCCCACCACCGCCCCGTGGCGAGTCTTTGAGCAGAGCCGGCCGGAGTGGTCTGAATCCGAGCGAGAAACTTGGCAGTTAACTGCTCTCCGGCGCATGCTCCGTGCCAACGGCTCGGCCAATCAGAGACCAGCAGCCGGCCGGTCAGTGCTCTCCTCCCGTGCGGTATAAATTGTGGTTTGCCTCTTGCGAGCTCCCCGAACCAGTGTAAAGGGGGAAAAGCTTTGACGAGCGTGCCTGGGTTCAAAGGAACGACAGCGTCTCCCCAAATTTAAGGGGCTGTCGCCTGGATTCCAGGAATTTTGCAGGACTTGGTGGGGGAGGGGAGAGAGTCAGCTCCAACCTTCCCACAAGAGTTTCTGCCCTGAGGTAACTCAAT